>NW_010546761.1:39622-76392 GCF_000687285.1 Phaethon lepturus
TGACAATGGGATTTTTTACCTATTTTATCAAAGCAAAATGTTCTGTAATGTAAGGAAATCTCAATTTATCTGTTACAGAAAATACAAAGTCAATTAAAACAATTTCCTTCCTTGGGCAAAGAAGATGACACTAAAGAGAGAACTGAAGACGGCCACCGCCGTACCTCACCTTTAGAGACCACATCCCTAGTGACAGGACTCTCTAGTGCACGGTGCGTTTGGTGCGTGATAGCGAAGACTGATGTGCATTAAACTGGAATACCAAGGGACCACCTAAAATCGGTACTCCTCTGCCCTTAGCTAACCAATGCAGACACAGTAAGGACAGGGTGTTTCTTAAATCTGCCTTCTCCTCCGGCAACTTTTTCACAGCTACAAAGAGATGCCTCTCTCTGCTTGGGATTCACAGCTCAAAACCTCCTCCTTAAAACTGGCACCCGTTCTCTCTCAAAGAAATGAGACAAACATTTTTATCGGTGTTTTTTTTAACCATTAGCACGTAATACAACTTCCACAATGAACTTCTTGGAAGAGTACCAACGTGGGAAGTTGGTTCAGTCCCTTGCTTGAACAGTTTGTTTTTGAGTCAGGTTAAGGGAGAGCAAGGAATGAGCTGAATTCCACAGAAATAATCCAGATATCTAGATCTGTCCCCAGAAGCTCTGTTCTTGTTCTGACACTGTTATAAACAAAGAGTAACACCACCACAGAAGCCTGCTGGCATAAGCACATCTGAGGAAGACCATGACCAGACCCGCCGAATCTTTCACTGCAGTCACTGAGGGTTGAAATGAGAGGAGCTGATATTGCTACAGGCAGGGATACAGCTGTCAGCTGCAAAGTTAACTTTAACACGGTCATTTTTCATGAAGCGTTCTGTCTCCAAACAGTGGAAGAAAAGGGAACAAAGGCCCGTTTCCTCCAAATCAGCTAAGTTATTGCTTATATCAAGCTTGAATCATGGTGCAAATCTGCTTTTATAGCCACGCGTATAGTTAATTGGCCTTCGAACTACACTGGTCCAGTTTCTAAAGCAGAGCCTAAGTCTGCAGTGGAGATGCAGTATTTAAATCCGATTTCCAGTGATGAAACACAGTGACGGTCCAAAGGCTTTTGAGCTGGAAAGCCTTTTAGTCAATACTGGATACTGCAAATGCAACCCCGCCTTGGGGACCTGACACCGAACCTTTGGAAAGCTGAGAGCCGTTTGGAGAATACTGAAACCTGGCAACGAAAAAACAAGTCTGGGCCGTTTGCGTGCATGCCTTGCTCTCAGCGGGATTCAGCCAAGCGCTCGGGTCGGAACAGGGAACGCCAGGATGATGCACTTTCCTCGTTTGATGATGACTCTCGGTCTGCTCGCCCCCTCCCTGCCCCGGAGGGTGACAGAGCAATCAACCATCCCTGCAGAGCGCGTGGCGAAGGAACCACTCTAAGCTGTAACTGCTTTTGCAAGGCCACGTTACCTGTCCCGGCAACCTCGGGCCACAATCTGCTAATTGCAAAGAGGCTGAAGAGAACTTTGCATCCCCTTAACGAAAATATTCCTGGCCAACTGAAGATCCAAGCCAACAGGCTGAAAGGAAAAAGCCAGGAACTCCGCTCCCTTCGGCACAGAGGCGCTGGCAAGGAGACGGGGTTGAGGCATTCGTAGCCCAGCCATTAGCACCGAGAGCCACCGCTCCTGCTTCCCTAGGGACCAGCCCTCGGAGCAGGCTTGCGGAGGTGCTGCAGCCTGTGCAAGGCCAGCCTGAGCTGCGTTAGCCATTCCCAGGGTACTTTCCCATATTTTTTCAAGCCCCACTCAGGAGGTCATCTGGATTGGTAAACGCCTCCCAAGTCGTGGTCCCAGTAGCAGGAACACAGTTATGCAGCCTTTACTTTTATGTTTCATCAGCATCCAACTCTGTCTTAATTCAATTTACAAGGCAGTTTTCCAGGTAGCACCTGTGGAATTTCTGAAGTGCATTTACATATGATTATTGGTTTTTACTTCAGGCAAGAGAAGCAAATGAAAACTGAAAGTCATTGCAATGACTCAGAAGTACAGGAAAGTAGAATATGAGCCTCGGCTTAATCACCTGAAAAGCCAATAATGACTAAACAGACCAGTATTATAAACTCCAGGAAACATGACTCCTTCCTCTCAAAATTATTTTCTAGATGGTAGAAAACAGTAAAGAAGAATATTTGCTTTGGCATTCTACACAGTTTGTTTTGTTTGTTATTTTTAAAGAAAATTACTGGCAAAACTAGCTGTAATGCACAGATAACTACAAACAAGGTTTGTTCTCAACAATTAGAACCAGTGTCTCACCGGGATGTGAGAAAGTAATCTGTTTTTCTATTGCTTCTGACTAAAATGCCTTGACACAATACAGAAAATAAGGGAGCCTTCTTGGATTTTTTTTTTCTTCAGAGAATTTTACATTTAGTGTTTGTATTTGTTCTAGTTAAAGACCAGGAAAAACTCACATTGGTCAAGCAGGAACATAAAATCATTTAGCTACTTTATTTTTTTACCAGCTTCTATGCTCCTTCTGCATCAGAGGCATCAGGGCTCGAGGGCAGCTGGAAAAAAAAGAACAAAGCAGTGGACAAAAACAGCTGGGTGAGAATTGGATGCTAGAATAACACAGACACACAAATACACAGGGAAGAAAATCATGTCAGGTTTAAAAAGAGATAAAATATTAGCCAGACCCAAAAAAAGTCTGGAAAAGTGTAGCTTATTCCTTAGTATAAAAAACAGAACAATTCACCAAACTATCCTGACATAATATTATGATGCTTTTGTCTCAGGTGCAGGCAAAAGAGGAATGTATTTAAAACGTGCCAAATAATTCACAGAGATATTAAGTTAGTCCATCTGGAAATGGGCCATAGGCCCGCGGGACTTCTCTAAGATCAGATTTAGATAAAGTATTTAATATTTTGATAAGCCGTTTAAAAGCAAACATCTTATGGCTGACGCCAGGTGCTTCATCTGTTAGAACCAACCGGTTATTAAAACTCCCCATTCTAAACATGTTTTTGCTTTCCAAGGGCAAACACAGATGGTGCAAAGCAGCACAGAGCAAGGGATGCCCAGGCAAACGAGGACGAGCGGCAGCGCGTAGGTGGTACAGGGCTGTCCCGCGCAGGGCTGTAGCTCGGGTCTGGCCAGCAGCGAGACTTGTGCTCGTGCAGCATCAGCTAACGAGCCCAGCATCCTGCTGACACACTCACGTGGCTCCGAGGTACTGCGCTTGCTTGGCAATTTTTCTTAGAGTAGGCCAATAAAGACCCAACAGTCGCAAGTTGCAGCAAGGAGAATTCTGGTGAGTTATAAGGAAAAATTTCTTCACGGTGGACTAGCACCGAAACCGGGGCCCAGAAAGGTTCTGCAATGTCCATCCTTGGAGGTTTTTAAGACTTGATTAGTCCAGAATCCGAGTAACCTGGTTTGGCTTTGAACGTGGTCCTCCTTTGAGCAGGGGTTTGGCCCAGAGGACCGAGAGGTCCCTTCCAACCTCAATTATTCAATAATACTAAATGGTGTTGGTGGACTGATGACATCCTCACAGCACTGGGAAAAGACAGGCAAATGGGATCTGCAAAATCTGTCAATCTCAGGATGTCATGCCTCCTCTTGCAGGCCAAACCACCACATAAAAGGAAGTTATATCAGCCTTTCCCATCAACAGCAGTATCACAGGTATCCCACTGACTCCATTTTCCCTGAGCACTTTGCTCCATGACCTCGGACTCATCCGAAGCGTTCTCCCTATAACAGCACTCCCACAGATCTGAAACAAGGAAATCCCTTCCCCTTTACGCTTTCCCCACTATTTTGCAAACCTTCCCCACTGCTGAATTTCCACTGCACTCACCTTAGCTCCAAACGCCTGACAAGAAATGCAGAAGCAGTCATGACAGGTGTTAAAATCCTGCACATCATTTTTATCTGGTGTAACAGACCACCAGAAAGCATTATGCAACTGACCTAATTTGAAGCATTTGAAATGATAGAGCTTAACAAAACATGCCTGTTGTAATCTACTGAGGACTGATCCTGTCCCCATTGAGAATCGATAACCATATTACTGGAGGCAGAACCAGACCCTGTATGTCAGCACCGCCCATCCATATTTTAAGTTGCACAAGGAAACATGTTAGTTTCTAATCTTGGTTCTTTGGCACCTAAATGAGCCTCATCACCATAGCAACAGATGGCTTCACAATCTTTAATGCCTTTATTTTCACAAGTCCTCTGAGAAATAGAGGAGGACATCTGTGCCCGTTTTACAATTGAGTTGTAATTGGGATTTGCGATTTGTTGCAGTTGCGATTCGGAGAGGCAAGGTGATCTGCCCCAAATCCTGCAAGAAATCAGTGGAGAGCAGGATGTCAGGGCACCAGACCTCCCAAACATTCTATCAGTGACCCAAGCTCCTACCCCAGCCTTGCTTCTAAAAGTACCTCCTAGGTCTACGGTTACATGAACACGGCCTCTGAAAACCAGGCTTTTACATCTAGAGACTCAGAAAGCTTGAAACATCACTTCATAGACTGAGATGCTTTTTTCTTTTTTTTTATGCTTTTTTTAAAGATTTATCTGCACAGGAGGTTGAACTATGGAGGAAGTCCAAAGGGAATTGGAAAACAAATTTGGTGAATTCAGTAAGCCAGAAAACCACAATGGCACGGTGTAGATCCCACCAGTTTCTTAGCATTTTGAAAGATTGCAAAGGGACCCAATTCTGTGCTTCCTTTCTGTAGTATTTGGCAAGTATCTGACTTTTGCATTGTTTGTAGCACGCACTCCAGGGAACATAAAGATTAAGGAAGTTGGCAAAACTAATAACTGTCCAGTTGTCCTTCCCTGATCTACCTAAAAAAGATAAAGTTCATAACCTGGAAAGAGCAAAAGTGAGCCCCACACCTGTGCTTTGGTATGTATTTTGCTGCCCATCCCTCTGAGGGGGATGAACACAGAGGACCTCCCTGCCTGCTTCCCCTTGGCTGTGTCAGACAACAGTGGGTTATCCCAGGCAGGCAACAAGCTATGCAGAAAGCCATGTCTACTCTTTCTGTACAATCTAAAACTTCATTTTTTAATGGGTGTTTTTTCCTTTCCAGGAATAAAATTCCAGTTTCCAAATGTGGGATATTCTGATCTGGGCTTCTGTGTCAGTCTGTTTAAGGAAAACTTGTTACTGTGTCAGGACTGCTTTTGAAATCCATTTTACATTCTTCTGTCTCCCCTCAATTTCAGGTATTAGCTTGATTCTCCTTTATTTATAATGGTTTATAGGTAAAACAACTTTAATTCTTGCAATTTCTATATTTTATGAGGGAAAAAACATGCAAGGCAAGATTCATTTATCAATATAATCTTTTTAGTTTACAATTAGCATCAGAGTTGTATATAAAACATCTCAACCTTAAAATGTCTCTACTTACCACAGCAGTCTACACTGTTTATATTTATGAGGCAATTTGTACAAATGCCTTTAGATTGATGCAATGATCACATTTATTTCATTTTTCTAGTTCAGGTATGTTGTGTTTCTCTTCCCTTTATACTGGCTCTGTTTTCAGGAAATTTCTTCATTCATTTCACAGGAAGAACTGCTTTAAGAGAGGCAGATGGGAGCACCTACAAAGTGAAATATGGAAAGTGTCTCTACATGGCATAAGTGTCCCCCTGGGTACTAGTGAGTATTATACTTTTTAAAAGGCATGTTTTACTTTGGAAATAGAAGCAATTACTTTTAATTGTGGTTCTCAGCATGAAAGACTTAGAAAAAGCATGTTTTTCTCCTCCTCAAAGTCAGACCTGTATATTAAAAACAGAAACACTCCAATACACACTAAAAAACAGTCCATAGTTGTCCTGGGAATATAGAGCAGCACTGCTAAGCATGACTGCATAAAGAAGATATGTTAAGTACGAAGTTGCCTTAGGTTTATCTTGCCTGTCTTAACTCTGATGAGATTAGAGTTGCGGAGTCAAATGCATACACAATTCCCTGTTTCGCTACAATAAACTTTGGTGCTTCTTTAAACTACCAAAACATGTCAATGCAACTCTATCAGCCAGTTTTGAACATTAGCACTTTTTTCCTTAGTTATGCAAAAAGGTTAAAATCCAGGACAAATGCTTTAATCTAGAGAAGAATTACAGAACTATGCCACCAGAGAGATCTGATTGTTACGCAGAGCACTCAACTCAACTCAGGCTATGCGATCGACCTTGTGACTCCAACACACCTCGGTGGACCCTATGAGCTGTCAAGACAGCACTGAGTGGATCATATGAGTTTATTTTTGGGGCTGTCTAGTTGCCTCCTTTTAGAGGCAAAGACAACTTCCGTGGGATGTGCCTCCTTTTAGAGGCAAAGACAACTTCTGTGGGATGCCTGAGGTTATCCTTGGAGTCAGCATTGCTGGAGCCATCACCAGTACTATGGTGATGTACCAATACACCAATACAGCAGAAGAAGGTAGGACACAGAGATTCCTCAAGGATGTAAAGCAGGGGAAGGACTTGTGCCCAAAACAAGTGTCCAAATGAACAAAAGAAGTCTGCCATGGTGAAAATAGACATGGGAAACCAAAGGAGTTAAAGAAGAGATTTGGTGACAGCAGGCATATGTTCAACAGCATTTGCCTGCAGTGGGACAAAACTTGGGTTTCATGTGTGTCAGTCTGCATTTACAAAAAACATCTCTAACAACACACAAGGATTTCCATTTTCATAACTATTGACAAGGCTTAGCTCACACAGGAAATAATGTACTGAGTAGAGCATGGCTGGAAAGGCACACTTCCAACATTTGTTCATCCCACATAGAAAAATGAACTTCCCTTAGACTGCTACTTGCACTTCCTTGACATAGTGTCACTAGCAAAAAGTGCAACTAAATTAACAATTGCTTTTACCAAATCTATTTTTCTTGTGTATTCTGCCTGCCCAGAGATGTGTCCGAGAGTGGGCTAGAATTTAATGGACATTAATTTAAACAGTGCCTAGAGGGAAGCAACCAATAATCTCCATTATCCTTAGTTTAAAGAGGTATTGGGAAATGATATCAAAATAAAGTGCTTATTTGAAAGACCTTGGAATCAGTTTCCTCTCCATATTTAGTACTATTTAATTAAGGAACAATACCAGTAAAGTGTGGGTTTTCACCCTCTGACATTTTGTTCGACAGAAAATTGAAAACCAGAATGCCTGCCTACACTGTAAAAACCTGATGTCAAACTCATTAGAGATTCGCAGATGTGTAACACAACAGATAAAGAAAAACAAAAATAAAACAATACAATTTGAAGCCCTGGGAACTGCCCTACTTCATGAAAATAACACTGTGCATCTCAATGAAAAGAAACAATGGTTGTAAATAGCAATACTGTCTCAAGAGGTTGCCCTCAATTATGTGAGGCTGCCATTGCAGATAGATACATTTTTACGAAAGAATGGGCAACAGATTCACAAAAACACACAGGAAGAGGAGACAGAGGGCATGAATCTGCCCTCTCACCTGAAAGGGACTGTGAGAACACAACTGGAGCAGGTTGAGACTGTAAAGATGGCACATCCAAGACAGATGGGCTTCTCATTTCTGACAGACAAAACGCTGTTGGGAGAGGAAGTCATACACGGTGGAAGGATGCAAGGCATCTCAAAGGTTAAACAGACACTGTGAGCAGAGCTACCTGTTAAATTAGTATACTAGCTTTGCTTAATAGATGTCAATGAACAGCACATTGCTAGACTCCTCGATCTACCTCATCAGGGATCTCCTCTATTAAACACATCTCAAAAAACCCAATGTGTATGGCAATATGGACAAAGAGGACAGTTTAGGACAAAGAGGAAATTTAGAACTAATACCACAGAAAAGCCTGTGCAGGCAGAGGTTCAAATTTTGTACTCACTAGCATAAATTCATAGAGTCTCTGTTGGATTCTGTGGCTTGAATTCAGGTTCATATTGACAAAAACTGGAGAAAATTTGGTCCAGTTATTTATCTTGTCCCTCACATCAAATGGCAAACTTGGCAACTTCTGACCAAAGCAAAATGGAGGTTCTTTCAGTCAATATTCCCTTCACACTAGCACACATAGGCACACAACATGCCCCCTGCTCTCTCCGTCACGATACGGTCACTTCGCTTACTCTTAAGCAGGTGGTGCGGTAACAACTGAACGCTGGTAATGCTTCGACTCCGGATTACTGCGTGGGCTTGGCTGCAAAGCTAAGCCACAACACACATTCCTCCTTACAGCAGATGGACGGAACTATTTCCAGTGAGATCCCTGGGGAGCTCTTGGCCAGGAAAACTGCAGGAGGTTTCTAATCGGGCTTTATTGGTTGCTCTGCTCCTGTTATCAGGAAGTTCCTTCTTTCGGCTGCTTTCCCTGTTAAGCCAGCAATAGGGCACATTGGCAAATGCTCAGCCACCAGAGATTTTAAGAACTCTGCAAACATCTACAAAGATTACAAGCGTATCAGAGATACACTGGGAAGGTACTAGAAAAGGGAAACTTCATTACTAGTTTAGTGGTTGGGATGAAGTACGTAATAAAATATCCCTAACAATGTAACCTGCTTTCTTGGTATTCTAGGCAGTGCCGTAACTGACTTCAAAGATGAGCTGAAAGATTCACATAATTGCGTACACTTACAGTAAAATTAATACATATATTTCAGCCTTATTACGGCTGCTGCTTAGCAATCAGGGAGGTAAAAATCCCTGCTTCTGTGGCTCCAGAGTGACTCCACATGCTGAAGTGCCTTCAGTCCCAGCTAGCAGATCCCAGTGTTTGCTGTTTGTCAGCAAAACAGAGAGAGTTCAAAGATAAGCAAGACAAACTAGATGAAGGGACTTAGCTGTAAAGGAGAACTAAAAGAGCCAAGTGTCCATAACCTGTGCAAGCCATGAGGAAAGGCAGATATCAATAGCCTGAAAATGTCCAAAAGATGACGATAACAAACACAGAAGGCATATTTGATGTACTCCAGGGGAATGACTGGAATGAAGAGTATGAAGTTGTGGCTCCTGTAGCAAGTTTTGGGAGCAGCCCAGTTTCACCAGCATTGATTATCTATCAGTCACTGTTCTCTGGTTAATCAGAATATTTCACAAGTAAGGGTGAATTTTCAGAAGTACTGTACAGAATTAATTTTCAGTAAAATAAAATCCAGCAGTGATGCAGTAAACTTTTCTCCTCTCGTGAGAACCTTCGTGTGAACTCAAGCAGCCCAAAACTCAGATTGATCTTCTCTGTGTTGAAGGATCAGCGCCGGCTCAGTACAGAACGACTATCCATACACTGCTGCATCAGAGCTCTTGGAAACAGTAGGCTTGATATCTCAAGTATTTCCTGATAGTGATTCCTATTAGGCAGTGGAATAGCCTCCTGAGAAAAAGATAAGGCAGCCTTATTGTTAAGAGAATACAAAACTAGGAAAGCACAATAGTAGAAATGGTACTCCAGAGAATAAAACTTGTTAATGGTCTTGTTCATGAGTGAATAAGGCTTTTCTGTCTTTAACGTCTACAAGGTGATGCATATGCCCTTAAGAAAGCTGAAAGGATTCATACCTAACAAATCCCAGTATTACTTCATATTTTGAAAAACAATTTCTTCTTGTTATCCTAAAGGACAAAGTGAGGTCTAAAGTGAGGTCTACCTGAGATAACTCTGTTAGCGCTACTCTTATGGACTAAATTCTAACCAGGTCAGCTGTACTGCTTTAATGTAAAATATGCACAAACTTACAGAACATTTGTTTTTCCTTAACTAGGACCTGCCATATTTTTAATTGCTTCATTTACATTTTTCCTCCTCTTCTTTTCCACAGTAAATAGTGGACTTGAGGAAACATTGATACCTTACCTAAATTCACAGTCCAATTTACAGAAGTTATTCCTCTCAGGAATTGCTTACTTCTGAATAGTAAGGTCTTAGGAAGCTTTCAGCAAGAAATCAGAGAACAAGTTGTTCATCAAAAGCAGTTTCAGAAGAGATTTCCTTACATTTGTCAGAAATTACTGGAAAGAAAGGGTTATGAAGAGCAGCACTGTCAGCCACCATCAGTCACTCTCTGACATGAAAGACTGGAAGAAAGAAATTGCTGATCTAGGACCTAAGAGAATTCTTGACATTTACTTTTCACAAAAGATCCAGCTGTTCTAGAATCCAGGCTGACCAAATCTTGGAGAAAGAACAGGCAAAGACTGTTAAAAAACTGTACCCAACCCAATATTCAGAAATAAAGAATGAACAGATGCCAAGAACCCCATCTGCCCTTCTCAGGAAATGAGCCAAACATTGTTCTCTACTTTTCTGAATTCATACTTGGATGAGATTGCATACTTTTTAAAGGGTAAAGGGATGGTTTATTGCAAGTGCACAGAAAGTGCAAGGAAGAGGTTTAAAGAAAACTACTGCTTGGAAAGGTTAGGAATATTTCACTTTCTCCTGTGGAAAAACATCATGAGCAATTCAAGTAACTTCCAGAGCATTTAACTTCAGCTAAGAAGCCCATGAAGAATAAAATAATACAAATAAAATAACATAAACAGATGGTGGTTTTAAACCAGGGCTATGCCCTCCATCTCCATCTACCACAGACAGGATTAGAAGAGACCAAAGAATCCAGACCATGTCCAGAAAAGAACCGATAATTACAAATGTGAAGTAACTGTGGACTTCACCATTTGCTTCCCTTTCTTCAATCGTTTACCAACTTCTGATAAAAGAAAAAAGGCAGGAATGTTTAAAGCATGAGAACGGATAAGCATGCTAGTTTGACCCCTCTCTTCCCAGATAAATTGGCTGCTACCAGTCTAAGTCATTTCCCATGAACTTATCAGGGTTAGTCAAACTGGCACCTGAATCGCAACAGGTATTCCTAAAGCCACGGATAAATTAGGCTGGATAAAACTGGTGTTAAATGGAACCAGAACCTGCATAACACTCCCTTGATAAGAAACTTGACCGGCAAAAGATGATTTAGGACAAAGGCTACTTTGATTTGTACAAGACCAACCCCATGACCATCAACAGTTCGACATTACGTCCTCATGCTCTTCTCCTTATCTGTTTTTTGGTTGCTTTTTAAGCTCTGCCCATTCACTTATAATAATAATAATAATAATAATGAATAATTTACTAAAAAGAAAATCAAAGAAAACATGAGTCTGCCTTAATATTGTCATGTCAAATACTGTTTAACTGCTGCCTAGCATCACGGATTTTAATAGAGCATTTCCTCACCCCCATCAGTGTAAGTTAGAGAAGAAGCAGCAACACAATGAAACATTTGCAGAACCTTCTAAGTGGCTTACTTCATCTAAATGCTAAAGTACTTCACTATAATAGAAATGATTACTTGTGGATTTAGCTCAATTAAGCATCACCTTGGTAATGCTCTCCCCTTTGTTATCCAAACATCATTGCATATGTTCCTCAGAACTTTATCCAGGAAGCCAAGGCAATCTTCTAGCTCTCTATTTAAGTGAGCCAAGTTTAAAGAAATAAATTTAAAGCCTGTAACTAACTACTCTCTATTCACACTTGTTAATTTAAATGGACATGCCTCAGTTGCCCACACACTGGCTATGAACACACATTGGCTGTATTACTTGACAAATCCCTTCCAACTTTTTTCTGAACCTTAGCCACAAAATTATATGCATTATGTTGAATGTTTGAAAAATGTTACCACATCCCCACCCTGTCACCTTTCCTTGATGCTAAGAAGCTTCAGTTGTGTGTTTGGATCTCTGATCTTTGCCTTTGCTCTTCTGTGAACTGTCTCTAGTTGATCCACATCTTCCTTGAAGTGTAGTACCCAAGCTGGGCAAACCACTCTAGGCGAGTGGTTTGGCAGTGTCCAAGCAACAAATTACATCACATGTATGCATCCTAGAATCATCTTTTCTTTTTCTTTTGGTTTTCTGACTCTACCATGTTCCCCTTCACCCATTTTCCACAGGACTTAACCATCCTGGATTTGCATGATTAATTACTCTTATCTACTTGTATCTTGCCTTGTCATTATTGCATAGTCTCTTATTTTTTTCAGATGGTAGCTTCAATCTGTCATTTAGAATTCCTGTCTTCCCTTAAAATATTCTGGAGGTTCCTTGTGGATTACTGTCAGCTGTGCATTTAACAAGTATGCTCTCTACCCCATCTTCTAGGTGACTGATGAAAATATTCAGTAATACTGGGTCTAATATAGCCTCAGTATTTTGACTATGGGTAACTTGCTGTGGCATTTAGGCAGTGCTTTAGCCTTGGATGAAGTTTCTCAGGCCAGCTTGATTTAAAAATATCAGATTAGTCAACAAGTCTCCATTCTGTTAGTCCCTGTTAAAGGCTGAAATCTTACCCTTTTTCATTTATACTAAGCATGTCCAACACTAATTCACTGAAGTCTGATGGAGTATTAGTAATTTCTCAACATCATCTATTATTCAGACTTCCTATTCCCAGGAGCTGAAGACAAACTCTTCCCTTGGCCATCCTACTACTGTTTCATGTTGCTGTTTCTGTGCTTTGACAATTTTGATATTGTCCCTTCACATTTCTGCTATAAATTTATTCCACCCTTAACAATGGTCAAGACTTGATATGGCTGTTTGGATGATGGGCAACTGCTGTGACCTGACAACACACACGATGTTTACACCATAAGCAAGAACAACCACACATTTTCCACTCCTGCAAAAGCCCTCTTGTATCTAGCTAACACAACAGAGAAAGTGTTTGGCTCAATGTGAGCCTAATTGAAATATACCCTTTTTAAATTCAGTTAGAACAGTATTATGGTACATTTCAATGCATTGTATTACATTTCAATGCATTTTCTCTTTGATCTAAAGCAGTTTCTTGAAAACAGACCATTGCTACTGCTTGCTCTTTTCCAAAATGCTCGGCAGTCTGTTTGCACAGGACAGCAACTGCAAATGTGGGCAGATGTAATGAGTTTTTTTCCTGCGTTCTCTTAAAACTTTGAGCCATTTTACTGCAAAACTATGCAATCTTCTGAGATATTTTGTTGTATTCTCATTATGTACATTCATGGTTTTATAACTCCTGTTTTCAATGTACAATGCGTGGATCATTTCAGATGGTTCCACAAATTGCAGTTGACCTATCCCACTTGTAGCAAAAGAACCTGCCTACATATACATACGTACACATTTATGTGTGCGCACACACACTTACACGTATTCATATATTAATATATACACACACAGATATAAGGGTTTATGTACGCGTATACAGACGGACAGGTGCATATTGCACCTGCATACATATGCCATATCTTACCTCCAGAGCTAGGTGTTTGCTTGTAACACAAGGGCTGTATTGCTACCTGGCAGCTTGAACAGAATACTCCTCTGAAAATTCACTCACAAGACAATTACACAATAAATTATTGTTTGGTGTCTAGAAGGAGGAAAGGAGTAGGGTTAAAAAAACACAAGGAAACAACTCAAGCTATGTGTCCATGAAAATAATCAAGCAGGGGTTTTTCAGGGACAGCCAAAGCAAAGAAGGCATGCATAACACCAGAAAAGGGAAAAGTACAGAGGCTGATCTTTGATACATAACCACTGCAATTCACCCCTAAAGGCCAGTTAAACTCCTTGTTCACTTTTAGACCAAGAGTCCTGTGGAAAACATGTTTCCTCCTCTGGGCTTGGCACTGACCCTCTGCACAGAGGGAAATTTCACCACGTAGGGTGACCATCGTACCACTGCAGTCACACGCGGCAGCAGGAGCACCCCAAAAGGGCATGTCCAGGCTAGACGTCCCATATGCATCAGCTGGACCGGTTCAAAAACAGTGACTTCATTTAATGCCTCTCTGTATATTAATGAAGAAAAAGACCTTTCAAGTACCCAATGACAAAAAAAGAACAGAGAAGGGACCCTGTATACTTTTGGGCACTTGTCTACAGTGTTGGGCAAGAGATTCAGGGCTATTCTGCCTGGTCGAAAGACAGGGCTGCATGCTCGCTTTCTCTCTAGGTATATCCCTCACAGCTAGAGAGAACAGGGTCTTTTTCTTGGTCCTTCCCTGCTCCCAAAAGAAACCACAAAGCTGTTTCAGTATTGACAAAAACAAACTGCCAAAATCTTTCAAACAGCTCTACCTACATGTTTATTCCAGTGCCACGTGAAGAAAGACTTATCTCCTTCACTGGACTTTGAATTAAGCTCATATAAGCAGGAATAAAAGATAAAACCATAATCACATGAGATTTAAAATATTTGGCCTCGTGGCCTCTGCCAAAAGAGGTCCCATCTATCAAAAGCAGCCATTTATATTACCTAGAACAAACTTCAGTCAGTGTGAATATTTGTAGGCTTGCATCCATGCAGCAACAGAGATTAAAATACTTCAGTAGAGTGGCTCTAAGACCTTCAACAACTTTGATTTCCCTGACCTTTTCTTAGAAAGTTTCTGTGAGATGTAACTCTCTAGAATATAAACTGAGGAATAAAAAATGCAGGTTCATACAAGCACTCTCTGAATATTATCTGTACAAGGTAGAAAGGGAAATGAGTAATCTTTAAGTGTAAAAACAATGTTATGGTTAATTAAACAGAAGAAAATACTTGCCTTCCTCAATATAACGTTGACATTTAATTTAACTTTATTTTATTTTAATGTGAAATAGGCCTTCCCCATAGGAGACCCAGGATTGCCAATTATAAAGAGAAAAAGAATGTTTTAACATTTTATGTTCCCATAAATCAGAAAGTTTGGCTGTGGTGTCAAACTCCTATGAATCACCAAGCTTTCAGGTTGAGCATTTGAGACTCAGACTTACCTCAAATTGGACCATAAACCCATTCAGGCATCATTTGTATGGAAAATTTCCTCACGTAAACCAAATGATCGGAACAACCTCCATTCTGCCATCATAAAGAGGAACTGAATGCATCTGAAATTAAAAGCAAACAGAGCCGTTAGCAGGCAAAGATAGGAAGCATGGTTTCCAGAAAGTTTTGAGCCAAGGCTATGCACATCTCTGTGCTCCCTATGGATTTTCCAGTGCTTTTCCCTTTGTGGGGCACGCGCAGAGCCCTCGTCTTCTCTGACCAGCCACCTACTCTGCTGATACTACTGGGAACTCATTATTTTTGAAATTTCTCTCTCTTCATCAAATGATCTTAAAATTAACCAATTCACATGTTAATTGGGAGAGAGAGGGGAAAAAAAAAAGGCATAGTAGCAGATGCAGCACCATCACACAACTTCTGGTTAGTTTTCAGTGGGGATTTAGGGAACCAAGTGAAAAATCACAAGCACTGCCTTTGTTTACCAAACCACAGAAAACTGAGGGACTACAGCCTGAGCTAACACCATATATTCAATTCACTGAATTTGCTTAAGAATCTTGAGTCTCAAAAAAGTCTCCTGATCGCAGTCTCACACTGCAAATAGTAAACAGCTGAGCCCACACAATTACACTCACTCCTCCCTTGCCTTTCTCTGCCTTTCAGATCCATCACAGAATATTATTTCTCTTTCCTGAACAACCGTCTGGGCTCTCCTGCCAGCTTTGTGCAGCATCAGTAGCAGCTCGAGCAGACAAAGGAAAAGAGTCCCTGTCAGCACTGTAGAACGAAGGCAAACCTTGGGTTTCAGCTGCTCATGAAACACCTGAGATCCACTCAGCAAAGCAGAGAAGGGGAAACCTGAGGGTGCTGGCAGTACCTGCAGAGCTGCAAGCTGTTGGTGCTGTCACCAAGGGAAAACAAGAGCTTTTCCAATTTATGGGATCTGGCTAGATGCCCAGAAGATTAATTTACTAATATTGCTGATCTGCAATACTAGTACCTGCCCCTTCTACCCTTGCACCTCTACCGCAATCCAACTTCTGCTGCACCTCTGTGCTCACCGGGAGAAGGCGCTTTGCTTTTACATCCAAAGCATCAGCCTTGTGGGACGCTGGCCACACGGCCACTGCCAGGCTGAAGCCCCTGGTCACCATTTCCCACCATGTGGGAGAAATGAGAAAAGCGACTGAACCCAGGAAAAGAAACCTGGTGCGGAAATGCCTGCGTGCACCGTGCCCCAAACCTGACCGCAGCTGACTTTCAGAAAAGGATTTCAGCCTGAAAGGAAATTCACATTTCACCTCAAAGGGAAATTCACATTTCAGTCTCAAAAAACTTTGTTCTTGAGGCAGGACCATAGTCACAACACTCAGTATGACAGTTTTGCCACCGGACCTTGCTGCTTCTCTTACTTTTTCTTTTACCACACTAAGTTCAATGTGTCTGCTTTTTAAAGCAGTGATTTGAAACAATTTGTGCAATGTCCTTCTTATTACTGCCCTTTAAGTTACACAGTGTGCTTTATTATGAGACGATGCTGGAAAATTAAAATTTTTCAAAAAGCAGTAAATGATAAAATTGAAAATAGGATGTTTAACTGGCAAATAGAATTTAAAAAACATGAGTTATTAACTGAAGAAGTCACTCAGCTTATAACAGTCTTGTGAATAATTGCTCTATTTTTTTTTAATCCATATATTGTTAGCCTTGCAAGTCACTTAGCTTATAATAGTCTTGTGAATAATTGCTCTATTATTTTTTTTAATCCATATATTGTTAGCCTTGCATCAGCTACTAAATTAAAATAAACAGCCAGGTTATCATAACCACTAGCAACCTTTCCTAACAAGGAAAGAGGAGCTGCAAAAATAAAATGTACAAATGAGGAAAATTAATGTTAGTGTAACGGAATATGCACTTGGAGCAGACAGCTGCTGCTTCAAAGAAACTCTGAACTGTATGAACATCCATGACATTCTCACCTCAGAAAAGCCAGCCAGGCCAACATACCTCAAGAAGAAAATAGACCATATGATAAGATGTGAAGGGGACCTGAGCAACAGACCAGGATGAGATCCTCATGCACAGAACAGCGGTGTCAGTGCTTTCTGGGTCACTGGCGGAGGACAAAAGATCTTCTGCTACTAATAAAAAACAGTTCTGTTGGGTTTGAGGGTTTGGGGCTTTTTTCAGGAAAAATGATTGGGTAGTCTTTGTTTTCAGAGCTGAACGTCTTGGCTTCCATCCCTGAGTTCCACAGGAAAAGAATCACATTACCAGAACACTTTTACAAGGACAGTCACAAACTCATTACAGAAAGTATGTAAGAAATACCTCCACCACATCACTGTCTATAAACTAATGGTACAAGGTGCCACTCATGTTGGGAGGGAAAAAAAAAAAAAAAAAGACAAACCAAGAAAACACTGAAATAGCTTCAAAAAGAAATAGAAAACCAGTCAGGCCTCCAAACAATAGAAATCCTCAAAGTTTAATATGACATTAAAAACTCTTTTGTGAGAACAGTAATGGTCAGAAGTGTGACAAAATTTCTGATACACCTTGCCCATAGTCAGAGTGCACTGAGAAATGGACAAAACTACAGATCTGCTCATGTGAAGAACTGCACAGCATACAGATCACTGATAAATATTAAACTACATAATCTGTATTTGGTTACTGACACCAAGCAGAATCGTCCTTAACAAAAAGGGAATGCAACTGGTTAAAGCATAATACCTTCCTATTTGATGAAAATAAAGAGAAGAGAAAATACTCCTCAGAATAACGTTATTTTTAAGGTCTTCAAATAGTAATAACCCATTTCAAGGAAATATGACTTTTACTGTCTTCCCCTCTGATAAAACCAACATAGATCTTATTGCTTGCTTTGTTCTTAATAAAGGAAAGTTGGTAAATGTCTCAGCATCATCAAATAGGTTTCAGACATGCGATTCTGTACAAGATTATCTAGAAGTTCTCAGGGCAAAGCACTGAAAGTGTCTGCAGCAATACTGGAAGAGTCCGATTTTAATAAATCAAATATTTCTTCTTTGTGTGTGCTCACACTAATAAAACACATATGGAAGATGGTGAAAATATTCAGAGAAACAAAATTTCCTTTGATGATGATTCATTGAGGGCAAAATCAAATCTGTTATTAGCCATTGAGACTCTAAATGGTGCAATGAATGCCTGGGATTTACATGGCACTTTGCATCTTCAGAGTACTGCAATTAATTATTCTTGTGTTGTGTGGCATAGTTTTCATACAAGGCTCTTTTAATGTCCAAGTAGACATTAATTCTAATGGCTCCTTTCCTCAGCTGGCATAATATGGCAAAACTCTGGTCATGTTATTTAACATACATGAAGAACAGATTTGTACTGAGTGCGGCAATGACAGAAACAATACATTTATTTCATTTGTTTCCCTGATGTTTTTGATAAAAACTTTAAACGTACTTTAAGGTTTGGGTTTTTTAACACGATAAAGCTCCAGAGGGAGCCCATGCACAAAGAATATATATATAAAATATATTCCAGGCTAATAGTAAAACTGCATGCAGAAATTTCTTCAAATTGATGTTTGAAACCTAACTTTATTAGGGAACTATAAGTTTCAACTATATGGAATCCTCTAAAGAACTTTGACATAACAGGGCTTACTTTGTTTTATTTAGTGCATGTGTTTCAATAAATACAAAGCCTGTTTTAATGGAAACAATCGCCATTCGGCATCAAAGATATTACAATTTTGCCTCAAATTCAGAAGAGTTCAAGATGGCCTGTGGTCAATTATTCATAGGAGAGAAGAGACACCCAAAAGAAATACTAAAATAACAGGAAGTTCATAGAATCATTTAGGTTGGAAAAGACCTTTAAGATCGAGTCCAACTGTGAACCTAACACTGCCAAATCCACCACTAAACCATGCCCCTGAGCACCACGCCTACAGGTCTTTTAAATACCTCCAGGGATGGCGCCTCAAGCACTTCCCTGGGCAGCCTGTTCCAATGCTTGACAAGCCTTTCAGTAAAGAAGTTTTTCCTAATATCGAATTTAAACCTCATCTGGCATGACTTGAGGCTATTGCTTCTTGTCCTATCACTTGTTACTTGGGAAAAGAGACCGACACCCATCTCACTACAACTCCCTTTCAGGAAGTTGTAGAGAGCAATAAGGTCTCCCTTCAGCCTCCTTTTCTCCAGATTGAACAACCCCAGTTCCCTCAGCCGCTCCTCATAAGACACGTGCTCCAGATCCTTCACCAGTTTTGTTGCCCTTCTTCAGACACGTTCCAGCACCTCAGTGTCTTTCTTGCAGTGAGGGATCCAAAACTGAACACAGTATTCAAGGTGCGACCTCACCAGTGCCAAGTACAGGGGTATGATCACTTCCTTGCTGCTGCTGGACACACTATTTCTGATACAAGCCAGGATGCCACTGGCCTTCTTGGCCAGCTGGGCACACTGCTGACTTGTATTCAGTTGGTTGTTGACCAACACCCCCAGGTCCTTTTCTGCTCGGCAGCTTTCCAGCCTCTCTTCCCCAAGCCTGTAGCATTTCATGGGGGTGTTGTGAGCCAGGTGCAGGACCCACCACCTAGCCTTCTTGAACCTTATATGTTGCATCATATGTACCTCGTACCTCATCCAGCCCATCCAGATCCACCTGTGGAGCTTTTCTACCCTCAACCAGGTCAACATTCCCACCCAACATGGTGTTGTCTGCAAACTTGCTGAGGGTGCACTTAATCCCCTCATCCAGGTCATCAATAAAGATATTGAACAAGACTGGCCCCGGAACCAAGCCCTGGGGAACATCACTTGTGACCGGCCACCAACTGGATTTAACTCCATTCTCCACAACTCTTTGGGCTCGGCCATCCAGCCAGTTCTTTATCCAGTAAAGAGTACACCTGTCTAAGCCACGAGCTGCCAGTTTGTCTAGGAGAATGTTGTAGGAAATGGTGTCAAAGGCTTTACTAAAGTCCAGGTAAACAACAGCCACAGCCTTTCCCTCATCCAATAAGCAGGCCATCTTGTCATAGAAGGAGATCGGGTTAGTTAAGTAGGACCTGCCTTTCATAAACCCATGCTTCCAGTTCAGGGAGCTGGGTACCTCGAGAACCATTGATCTTACCATTAAAGACTGATGCAAAGAAGGAATTAAGTACCTCAGCCTTTTCCTCAGCCTTTGTCACTATGTTTCCCCTCACATCCAGTAAAGGATGGAGAGTCTCCTCAGCTCTCCTTTTGTTGCTAATGTATTTATAGAAACATTTTTTATTGTCTTTCACAGCAGTAGCCAGATTAAGTTCTAGCTGGGCTTTGGCCCTTCTGATTTTCTCCCTGCATAACCTCATAACATCCTTGTAGCCCTCCTGAGCAGCCTGCTCCTTCTTCCAAAAATCTCAAACTCTCTTTTTTTCCCCCGAGTTCCGGCCAAAGCTCTCTGTTCAGCCAGGCCAGGCCAGTCTTCTTCCCGGACAACTCATCTTTTGGCACACAGGGATGGCCTGCTCCTGTGCCTTTAAGATTTCCTTCTTAAATAATGTCCAGCCTTCCTGGACTCCTTTGCCCTTCAGTCCCTTCAGGACTCTGTCAACCAGGCTCCTAAACAGGCCAAAGTCTACTCTCCAGAAGTCCAAGGTAGAAGTTCTGCTGACACCCCTCATTACTCCTCTGAGAATCAAAAACTTTGTCATTTCGTGATCACTATGCCCAAGGCAGCCTCCAACTGTCACACCACCCACAAGTCCTTCTCTCTTTGCAAACAACAAGTCCAGCGGGGCGCCTTCTTTATTTGGCTCCCTCACCAGCTGCATCAGGAAATTATCTTCCATACACTTCAGAAACCTCCTAGACTCTTTCCTCTCTGCTGTGTTGTATTTCTAGCAGACATCTGGTAAGTGGAAGTCTCCCGCAATAACAAGGGCTAGCAATCATGAGACTTCTCGCAGCTGCTTATAGAATATTTCATCTGCTTCTTCATCCTGGTTGAGTGGTCTATAACAGACTCCCACCATGATCTCTGTTTTGTTGGCCTTTGCTCTGGTTCTTATCCACAAACACTCAACCTTTTCATCACCATTGTCAAGCTCTAGACAGTCAAACCATGCCCTAACATACAGGGCTACCCCACCCTCTCTCCTTCCTTGCCTATCCCTTCTGAAGAGTTTATCTCCATCTATTGCAGCACTCCAGTTGTGTGAGTCATCCCACCATGTTTCCATGATTGCAACTATACCATAGTTTTCCAGGTGCATAATTGCTTCCAACTTCTCCTGTTTGTCGCCCATGCTGCATGCATTGGTGTAGATGTGCTTCAGATGGGCTATTGATCCTGCCACCTTTTTGGGGGGAGAAACCTTAATTCCTGTGTGACCGTTCTCAGGCGCTTCCATGGTTTCCATCAATAACCCATGTGGCTTTGCTGCCACGTGGATCTCCATCCTCTACCTCCACTGAGATGGCAGACCGAAGGACCTCGCTAGCAGACCATCACTCAAATGCTGGCATGCCGCTCCCAGGCTTATCTCTCTTGATCCTGGTTTTCTCCCTTTCTCCCTTACAAATCTAGTTCCAAGCTCTTTCAATGAGCCCTGCTAACTCCTGTGCAAAGACCCTTTTCCCCCTTTGAGACAGGTGTACCCCATCTGTTGCCAGCAGGCCTGGTGGTGTGTAGACAACATCAAAAAAAACAAATTTCTGCTGGTGACAACAGGCTCAGGGCCAGGTATTGACATGCTGGCTCTTCCTGTTCCTTCCTTCATTGTTACCTGCAACTGGAAGGATAGAGGAGAATATTACTTGTGCTCCTTATCCCTTAACCAGTTGCCCCGAGGCCGTGAAGCCTCCCTTGATTGCCCTTGGACTTCTCGTTGCAACTTCATCACTGCCTACCTGAAAAATCAATAATGAATAATAATCGGAGGGCCATACCAGGGTAGGAAGCTTTCTCTTCACACCTTTAACCCAGGCTCCAGGGAGGCAGACTTCCCTAAGAAGTGGGTCCGGTTTGCATATTGGGGTTTCTGTTCCCCTCAGGAGAGAGTCTCCTATGACAATGACTCATCTTTTTTCCTTTATGGAAGCAGTTTTATGCAGGGTGTAGGCTGACTTAACCTTGACAACTCCTCCAACCTAGATGAACCATCATCCTCATCTTTATTTGGTTCCACTTGCAGAGCCTATAATGCAAGGGCACCTGGGAAGGTGGGGTGGTCACAGAGGAGATGTGCCTGCTGCATTCCGGGCTAAAGAAGAATCGTTACATCATGACATCCCATCCCAGAAAAGCCATTTAAATGGAAAGCCACCCAACAGAAAGCCATCCTGCTAAGGAATACATCAGGGTAAATCAGATGTACGATAGATTTCTTTTCCATTTCTCAGCTGTAGAGAATTTTTCCATTAAATATACTTTACATCCTGTTCTTATTGTATTTTTATCTCTGTGACACAGCTGTTTTTCACTGGAGCTCCTCTTATTTCTTTTGCCCTAACACTGCAGATCAGTCCCTCTCCATAAAGCTCTTCCACTCCAGCTGTTTTTCCTCATGTGGAATTAAAGAACCAGTGCCTCTACTGGGATTTCGCTTCAATTCTTCCCCTTCACAGCAGATGGAGAATGTAAGCCACTTTCGTGACTTAATAAAAAGGTTAACCCAAAGGGGAAATGGCAAGAATAGTGAAACAGTGAAAACAGATGAAGGTTTCAGATAGACAATGCCAAAATTGCATTCCCCTAAGAAGCAGAGGTGAGGAGTTTGAGGTAGGCAGAGTGTACAGTGGCACACGTGACCTCCCATGAGAGCTGTATTTTCCTTCTGGTTGGCACTGGCAGTTTGAGCCCTGACAAAACAGATGTCTGGATCTCTCTTGTCGTCAGCTGCTTAACTTTTTAGATTTACTATTTTACAAATTTTTTAATACACTATTTGCAGACCACTTTCAGAGTCCTCCAGGACAGCAAAGCATTAGGCATATTCTACAGCATACAAAAGCTTCTCATCTTCCTTATAGAGTTTTTCTCTCGTGGGTTTTTGTTTTTTGTAATTCTGAATCATCACTGCCTTCCCCGACTGGCTCACTCACAAATTTCCATTAAAGCCCTTGGTGGGACCTCGCTGCCACAAATGTAGTTTGTTCCCACAGAGGTCAAGGTTTGGTGGCTTTGCTTCCCTGTCCGGGAAGGAAGCCTGCTACTACCTCTATGTCCTGAAACCCAGGGTACTGCAGAATATTGTGATTATTATTTGAGGATATCTTCCATCGACACATTTCACAACCTTCTCTTCCCCACTTGCTTCTTCCTCAGGATTCATCCTTTGTTCACATAAGCACAGTTTACCCTTGTTGTATACTGGCAACAGAAACAAAAGTACCATAAAACTGGAACAAGAATATCAACCCTATGGAGGGCAGGCTACTAATATAAACTCCTACATGAATCAGTTTTCAAAAAAATGCTAAAATATAAATCTGTTTTATATTCATTTTAAATCTGGGAGACAAAAAAAGCAAACAACCCACCCCCCGAAAAACAAACCACCAACACCCCACCATTTGCATTAGCATAATTTTCCTCTTCTCAATCATTGCAAATGTTATCACCTTCAGGAAAATTGAAGCTGGAGACAGAGTGAATGACTTGCCCCAGACTAAAACATACATCAGGGACAGAATCAGCAGGAGAATTTTAGAGTTACTGCCTCCAGACCCTGACCTGAGCACTGCTAATCCTACTGAGATTTCTGGCTCCTCTGCTTAAAATTACCCACCATTGTTTTGATTTGGCTAGAAACTGCAAACCTTCCAGCAACTGGACTTAAAAATACAATTCTCTGTACAGGTTCCCTTCTCACTATTAAATGTCCTTCTAGCCTTAGACACTCCAGTGGACTTCAGTTTTACAGGCACTGCAGAATATCAGCCAGCTAGGGTAATGGCAATAGTTCCCCAAAATTACGTGGATTTTTAAATGCCGTGCATTTGGTGAAGAGCAGAGACACACAAGCATACAGATGAACTGAACTAATGCTATTGCTCTGTTTCGTTTCTGAGCGCCGAAGGGAAAAGGAAAAGCTACCTGAGTGACGAATGGAAATATTTGCTATGTTTGACAGAGGAAGCATGATTAAAATGCACTGAAGCTGAAATAACGACTAAACTCTATCAAGAATAACTCTCAACAACTCATATTGCAAGTGTCGCATTTGTAATGCAGGTAAGAGTGTATAAAATCCATCTCGTCTCAAGGCACATCTTATAACGTGCGGCCATTACCATTAAAAAGATATCCCCCAGAACATCTCACAAGATGAGAAGAGGCAGAATAGCATATCAGTGTGTTTCCAGTAACCAGAAGGAATTTAGTCCTGCCAGCAGTGCTCTAACATAACCATCATTTCTCTGCCCACATGCAGAGAAACTCTCCCTACATCTGCTCAGAATTTTTTCCCCAGCAAAATAGTTTTCCATGGGAAGTCACTGGCTAGAAAATGAGCTGTTTATGGGACTGTGGCAGCTGCAGATAATTCCCGGCAAATTTCTCCTTGACCTCTGGCACAGCAGCAGCAAGGGTTACTTGGGTTCCCTGGATTTTTGGCTGAACAGCAGAGGGGTTGCTCTGAAGTCAAGGAGTCAGATCTACGGTCTTGTGTGAAAAGCAACTCTGCTAGGAGACTGTCTCAGAGGCCAGGATCCCAGTTCCTCAGGTGCCCTGGGGACAGTGAGAAAACAACTCTATGCTCCGGAGGATGAAGCATCACACATCTGAATCAAGGGACACGTCAGCCAGGAAAGAAGATATTTACCTTACTCCAAGAGTAGCAGTCATTTAAAAAAAAAAAGACAGACAATGAAAATGAAAAAATATTTTTTAAAGTTAGATTAAATTCTTTAAAATAATGTCAAACTTGAAATACATTATTTTGATTTGAAGTGGTTAGGGTTTTTTTTTTTCACAGAACTCATTTTAGAAGACATTTTTACATTTCAATTCTTTACTTTGATTTATAATGGAATGTGTCTTTTACTGAAGAGTTTCCCACAGGATGAGTATTCATCCAGTTGTATTTGTCAGAATCCTAAAATGCCAGCTTACTTCAGAATTCACTAGATTGTTTTAAAAATGAACATGGCAATGGTAATTAGCAGTAGTAATTGCAAAATGGCAGTAGTAATTAAACCAGCGAAGGTGTAGGCTGCATATCAGGAAATATTTTTCAACAAGGAACTCCATTATATTTTTGAAATACATCTCCCAAGACAAGTAACAAAAGCCCCACCACTTCAATTAAGTGAGGCAGAACACTTGAAAATATGCTGTGGGGAACAATCACGCACCAGCCCAGCAGATGGGCAAGATGGTCTTTTAGGTTCTTTACATCTCTAAAATCTGTGGAACAAACCAGCGCTGCCACGGCGAGCAGGGATGCCAACAGGCATACCCTGTCTTCCAGGACTCCCGTTAGCCAAGAGAGAAACCCAGCTCGCGGGACCAGGATTGCGCCCACGGAGCAGCGACTGAGGCTCCCGTAGACGCCCAGGATGCCTCTGAGCCACCTCGCTTGCTTGGGACCGGCTAACAGAGTAAGCGTCGCAAGGCATAACCCAAAACAGGCTGCAGAGCTCTCCTCAAAGACGGGAAAGGCTCATCCAACAGCTACACTGCTCCTAACGACCAGGACAGCGATTTCAGTAATTGCCTGGCTCGGTCTAGAGAGGCTGCAGTGGAAATATTGGTTAAAGAGTTTTGCAGGCAGAGGGTCAGCGCAGGCTGGGTCTCGCCCTTCTGCCTGCGCAACGGGAGACGAGAGCGTCACCCCGGTCTTTGAAGCGTGAAGGGGAGCAAAACGCAGGCTCCGAAGCCCCAGCCTGCGAGACTGTGGTCCCTGTGGTGAGTGATAGAGGAGGCAAGTTCAGGTCTCCTGGGGTGGCTTCAGCTTTCTGTATTGCAATGCAGAAAGCTGTATTTCAATACCACATCATCTGCGCACCTCCCCAGGTGCTGGTGTGAACATCAAACAGATCTGTTACGACTTTTTAACGAAATTTTCAGGCTAGAATCAGTTAACCTCCTCACAGCAACAGACTGCTTTCATGAGTTCGCATAATGGAGAAGAAATGCTCTGCAATTTGGTATTCCCCAAATCAATGCCATTTACACGTCTTTATTCACGGACTAATACTTATTCCGAATTTTTTTTTTTTTTTTGTAGCCTACACTAGTATCCATAAAAATACTAGCTCAATGCTGGTCTTCATTTAGTGTCCTTCTGTTCTTCCAAATGCCAGAAGAAATTTCTCAGTCCAAAGATAACCTGTTTCTCCTTTTTTTTTTTTTTTTAATTTCCACACGGTTTCTGAACACCTGTTCTTTATGTCGCACTGCAAAACACTAGGCAGTTAGAAACTTAGAGAACAAGGAAAAACAAAGCTTGTCTGCGTATGGGGAATTATATGTTAGACAGTAATAGCTACGCTGCAGCCATGAATAAGCCGTTAATTTATGTGTGTATTCAGTGTTAAACTACAAAAGCCAAAAATTACTGGGATTTTTATGTTTAGACTTTAAACTCAAAAGTGAAGAAATTCAAAAGCAAAGTCCCCATGGCAACCTTAATTCTATTCATCTTGCCCTCTGATGCAGTACTTGTTCAGTGATTACACATTCCTGAGTAAACCTACATCTCTCAGATGATGTAAAGCAAGGTTAAAGAATTCTTAAAATTAATAAAGTCCTTCAGTATACTTGTAAGGTTTACAGCTAGAGGGATTCAAACGTACATTTTCAAAAAAATTAACTGCCTTGATTTTTTGAAAGAAAAAAATGTAAACTGCCATCAAAGTATTTTCAACTCATCTATTACTTTTTTAGTCTTCTTAACATATCCTTTTTTCACATTTTTCTCAGTCTCTCAGTGTGAGAAATGAGTAACATATTACTCATTTTATGTTTTGGTGTTTGCTTCTGCTTCTCTGCTTACGGTCCAATGAGAGTTGAAAAATGCCATTTACCATGATTATTTGGTGGATTTTTTTCATATTTTTTCCCACTGGAATGATCTGTATAGCCAAGTAGAATATTGTATGATGACATTTAAGATAAGAGTCATGCTGTAAATTTCCAGGCACGTTACTATTTATTTTTAACCTAACTTTCTAATAATAGGAAGCTTACACATTCATGCTATCTAGTAAACGTGTAAATTTGCAAGTCCTCCCTCACCTTTCGAACTCAATGGCTAATTTCACACGAGTTTGAAAGAGGAGGGTATGAGCCTCCAATATGATTGGGTTCCTACAAGTTTAAAGGGAAATGGGCAGGCTGCAGAAGACAGACGTGAGTCAGCGTGGCCAGTAACGCCCCAGGAGAGGCAAGCAGAGCCGAGCCGTCTCCCGCTCTGCTTCACAGCAGCCGGGTGGCATTAACGTACCGGCTGTGCGAAGCTCCAGGTTAGCCAGGAGGGTGCTGGCGAGGAGGGAGAGATCGCTGCGTACTTTCTCGCTGGCACTCTCCTCTGACCCTCCCGACGGAGCAGGGTTTGCCAGCCCGACCTCCACACCGTTTCCTCCGAAAACTGCAGGCCTGGAAACATCCCACCCAAGGGGCATCGTACCCGGCGGAAGGAGTAAAGCAGTCTCGCGACTGAGGGAGGACAGTTAATGTAGTTTGGAAAGGGGCTGCAGGGGAGCAGACTGCAGAGCCACTGCAGCGTTCAGCCGGGCTGACACAGACGGCAACGGGAGGAGAACCGCTGCTGGGCACGCTTTCCGCTCACACTGAGCAAAGGGCTGTGTTGTGCAAAGGAAGTGCGCTACCTTTGGCGGTGACCCACGTCTTCGCGCCATAAAGGTGATGCAGCAGGTGAATACAGTAGAGTCCAACAACTGGTTCTGGTGAGCATTCCAGCGAGGCACTGGAAAGCTCGGCTCCATCCACACTGTCCCAGCCCAAAGGTACCAGGTGAGCTCCAAACCCCCCAGAGTCCAAGTCATCTCTTACAGGCAGCCTTATCCCAGCACCCTTCACAGCAGGACTTGAGATACTTCTTTTGCTTCATGCTGTCACAGAAAGAAGGAAAGACCAGCAATCTTTCTTCAAGCCCAGGAAAAATGAGAAGAACCTGCTCAAAATCACACCCAGAATTTCTGGAATCACAACATGCTTCCTCTGCACAGGCAACACACAAGCACTAATACCAGCTCCTAACCTAAAAAAATGGGAATCAAAACCAAATGCCATTCACTCTCTCTTGCCCTCTCTCAAAACCAAACCAATCCCCACAAAACAAAAACCACCAACAACAAAAAGCACAAAAATCTCCTCCTATGTGTTGCACGTTAGACTGGATAAGAAACAGAATAACAGGATTTTCTTTTCTCCCCACTTACTGAAAAATAAAATAATACAACATTAACTTTGGTAACAATAAAATGCATTGGTGGTAAATAAAATACTCCTGTCACTAACTTTGGTTACAATCTGGGAAATTGCAACAGAAAAGTATTCCTTGATGTTCCACAAGACTCAATCACAGTTTGAGGTCCATGGCAGCATTGTCCTGGAGTCTCAAGGAGCACTTAGATAGACCTGTCCCTTGAGAAAGACCATCTGATAATGAAAAGGTTCTGGGTGAGAGCTTACACAGGTAAAGAAATTTCAGTTCTGCTCAGTATCTAGACAGATCTCACCCGAGCTTACACTCTGCCACTTCTGTCCTCTACGGTTTGAGCTAAAAGCCCTTTCTGTGTTGCAGAAAAGTGCTACTGTGAATACATCTTACCATATATCAGATAGTAAATGAGACCATGGAGTACACAAAGAGAAACCCATCCCCCTTCCTTTGGCTCAGTACCACCCAGAGATTCTGAGTTCATATGAAGTCATAGTATCTTCCAAGAGGGCTACATGTAGAAAACAAATGCAAATTAAATTCTGTGTGCCCAGACACTCTTAATAACAAATACACGGGGCCAAGAATGCCTTCCCCATCTCTCTCAGAGCTCCAGGTGATGCATAAGGAACAGCTGATTGCTCACTTTATCCACCAGAAGTTCACTCCAGCAGTCCTACATATAGATGATAAACAGGATCAGAGATTTAAGGCTTCCACCCCACACATGCTGCTTTTTCCATCTACCCTGTTCTCCTCCCTGTAACGTTTCCCTGATCCCCCAACTTCTCCTGCACTTCACAGGTGAAAAGATGCACAGGCTTTAAACCAGTGCTTCACAGAGGCACTTTATTCCCCTGAATAAACCCTGAAGTCAAGCCTGCAACACCTTCATTCTGTGCTGTTCAAAGGAGGTAAGAAAGCATTCCCCAGCAGGGGCAGGAGGAGGTGAGAGTGGAACCATAAAGAGCCCTGATCCTAATGCTGGGCTCCCACCTAGTGGGACCAGGCTGCACTAACCTAAGTACTGGTGCAGCCCGCCTCCACCCCAGGCAGATGGGGAAGGGTATCCCTCCCAGCTGAGAGGGGCATTTTGTTCCTTCCTGAGTCTTCCCCCTGTTCCCACTCACTAATTTTTGGCCCAAGGCCAGAAAGGACCTGCTGAGGATCTGCTGATGGGGCAGGAAACCACTCAAGTCTCATTACTGCAAAGATGGGATGGAGGGACTCTACTGCCTTTGAAAACCACATACAGCCTTGAGACCATGGCCTAAAAAGATGGAAAGTCATGTGGGATGTGTCACTAGAGTAATCAAAGAGAGTGGTGAACACCTGGTGCTGGGTAGCAAAGCAAGAAGCACGGGGACCCTGTTGAAGGTAAGCAGGGAAGCATCCACCCAGTCTTTCAGCTGGGCAGTCTGCTGGGAGAGCGTGCGGCAGAGGAACGTGAAAGGCACCAGCAAGGAGAAATGCAAAGGGTCAAAACCAGGATAGGATGCAGAGCGTTAAGCTAAACAGAGTTTCAGATTGAAACCCTCACATCCCTTTGTGGTTTCTTAGGCCATGCCCAGGGATTGTCCATCAGTTGCGCACTGTCTCGGGAAAGGGAATGTAAGACGTCTCCGTGCATGCAAGAAAACGTGCTTCTCCCACAAAAGACAGAGTCTGTGATTCTCCAGCAAATGTGTAACACTCAGCAAATGCCTGCTCGGCTCTGACTGTTAGGAGGTTTACCAGATTCAGCTCTCACAGCAGCAGCACTATTCACATAAGCAGCAGTGACAAACTTCTGAGACGTTTTTGTTCCCATTTGGAAAGGGCAATACCGCAGGCAGCTTCTACTGGAGCAAGACGCCGAGCTCTACGTGCATGACGCCCGCGTTCTCTTTGGAGAAGCAGCGCTTTCCCAAAACAGCCCGAGAGAGGAAAGCTCATGCATCTTCTCCACTAACCACATAGCTGGCCCATAAAGCGCAGCCGCAGCTCTTGGCGTAGCTGCAGCCCATTCCTCTGAAGTTCCAATAAAGGAAGCATTGCGTGTGAAGAGAGATGTCCTGCAGATGAGGCAGCGCTGAAGGGGGCCACCTTGATTAAACTACATGGCTCTGCTGAGAAGCCCTCAATGCGCTCTCTTGGTTATGGCTGTTAGGGCTGCAGCAGGGTGACATGAATTGCCTTTTATCTAATTGGAAAACACCCACAGAGTTTAGAAGTACTCATTTAGACAGGCAAATCAATAAAGGAAATGGTAAGCATGAGAATACAGTGCAAGTATAGAGCCTGTGTGGGTCTTATATGCTTTTGCTTAATAAAGATTAACTCTTGCCAGTTTGCTGCGATGCCTGGACTTGGATAATAACAGAACTGGTAGATTCTACCCTATGTCATGGAGTAGCTTGCCCTTATGTATACATCTCAAAGCAAAAGAATAAGCCTTTTGTTAACAAGACTAGAAATTTAGAAGACTTGGAAATTGAGAAGACATTGCAGAGAAGGCAGAAGAGAGGAAAAACTCATGTTAATTGTAACAGTTCTGAAGCTGGCAACCAGATCAGAAGTTAAATTTCTACTAAAAGGAAGAAGGAGCGAAACGTGGTTTGCAGCAGCTCTATTTCCATAGAGGCCTGCTGTTATAAGGCAAATTGCAATGAAGAAAATGAGCAGAGAAGTGATTCCAGCTTTTCCACTTTCGACTTTTCTTGTCCTTTTACTTCCACCCTCATCAGTGGCTGTGCAAATTCCCACCCACAGAACCACACCAAAAACTCAGGACTATTAAGAACAGTTATTTAGTTGTTAAAAAAACCTCCAGGTTTCAAGAAAAAAACCAGCAAAAACCCCACGATTCTTACAGTTGCTTACTTTAAGATTAGTTTTCTTTTCCTTATTTCTCTTTGGCATTCCTTCCCCTAAATCTCCAATCACTTTCACAACAGGCTTATGCTGAGTAGCTTCAGGCAGCTGAAAAAAAAAATCCTGTTTAGCAATGTAAGTATCTCTTCTCCCACCGTTGCTAATAGGAGTTCTGTGCATAAATCACAGCATGCACCGAAGGAAGAACAGATTCTGAAACCTACAACAGTCTTTACTCGCTGCTTGATTCTCTTCTCATTTACACCAATATATTGGTCTCAGGGGGAGCGCTTCTGACATGCCTCAGTGCAAGTCAGAGGAGAATCAGGCCCATGGGATGACAACAGAGAATTTGACATCTTAGTCTGTTGGCAACAGTCAGAAAGAGGGTTCAGAGTAACACAGGTTGACTCGTGATGGCTCCTCAGAAGCTGACAACATGGGACAGGTTGGGACTCATGCTCCAAACTCATCCATCCTTACCATCCTTTGTCTCTGCCACAGGCTGGCCAGCCATACCTTCAGCCCTTCCTCATGTATTTCACAGAAGTACACATAACCTGGTATTTCCTTGCTGGAGTGACAACTGTTTATAACAAGGTCTTGGAAGAAGTACACAGGACTTACAATATCCTCATGTTCAGAAAGAGTCTCTCTGTATGAACCACAGCATGACAGAAGATGAGTCAGCCAACCTCTTGTTGCATTGAGGGCATCTTTTGCATTATAAGACTACTAAACCAGGGTACCCTTTGCCTCTTTCTTTGGAAATACCTAGAAAGTGTTCATGCAGTGTCCTCTCCAAGCTAGCCCCAGTTCTAGGGAAGGGGAGCACACAAAGCAATGGTAACCCCGACAGAGTTTTTATTTGGTAGGTTTGTTTGATGCCTCTGGACTGCCAATAGCAAATGGGCTTCTTTGAACATTGCTTGGCCTTCATGATGTTCTCCAAAATATCTATTGGGTTCAGGGTGTTCCAAAGTAGGGCAAGAGGTGGTCTTCTCTGCTAAGCACACGGTGAGCGTTCACAGAACAAGTCTCTGGGGATGTGGTTTCTTTCTCCCTGGTGTGGGTGATTGGAGGCAGAACAATTGTTAGGGATGTTGCAAGATCTTAAGAGAGAAATATGACTAGCGGAGCCTAATGGAGCATAGCTACAGCTGAGGTGGATAAGGAAGTTCCTAAGGGGCCCACAAACAAATGCATAGGTCTAGATATGTCTACTGGTATTAGAAAGCACCCCTCTGTTTCAAACAAAAAAAAAACACCTACCATCAGAATTTTAAGTAAGTTTTTATATATATTACAGCTGCAGTTCTTTAGTTCATATTTCCTTTCAAACCAGTGTTTTACTGATCAACATCAACAAGTAAAAAACAAATGGCTCCTTAAAAGAAGTACTTTTCATTTGCACTTATGCTCCGTTGGAGAAGGAAATGCATAATAAAATTAATGGATTTTTTATGAGTTCCTTTTCTGCTTATTGACAAAAGTGTATTTTAATAAGGACTTTATCTCCTCTTCCTTGATCCCACACTAAAGTCGTGATCCCATACTTTGGACATCAGTCTGTTGCCATGGAAATGATCATAACATCACAAAAAAATGCAGTATTGTGACTTCACTGCAGGATCAAAGAAAGAGAAGAGACAGGCTGTAAGAGATCAAGTCCTTAAGCAGCAATAGCCTTAGTTATTAACACAAAAAAAGAGAACAATTATGAAAAATACATCCAAAGCAAATCACTTATATTTTGCAATGTTCAAATAATATTTTCCCTAGAAGTCAAATGCTTTGTGAAGCACTAGTTTAAGAGAGATCCTAAATGCCCAGTTTCTGTTCTTCCAATCTGTAATCCCACTCTCCACCTGAAATATGCCCTTTATGTGAATGAATCCTGGTCATTTTTCATTCCATCGCTTCCCAACGCCCACTCAGAACCTCCTTACCAAGTTTGTAGTCCCATACTATCAGTGAAAGGACTGATACTTAATTCAAAGGACTTGTTGCAATTGTAAACATTTAGTTCATGTAGCGTGGGTGGTGGGATGAGGTGATGTGCACAAGATCTTAACCTGAACTGGAAATAGCACATGGCTAGCATAACATGCAGATCTGACAAGCTCTCTCTAAGCCTGAAAGTACATACTTGCAGACACAGAGTATCCCCAAGACTGTATTTTACCTCTAAAGAGGTAAAGTGAACTTTCCTGTCCATTTTGACCCTCTGCTATAACACTTTCCTATGCTGGTTGAGAACAATTTTAGTTCTTACTCAAGATGAAGCCAAGGACTTTAGGGATCCTACCAGAGAAGGATTTCTTAAGAGATGGCCAGGGCAATTTCAAAAGTTACACACAAATTCAAAGGTGCAAACTTTGAGCCCTTCACTTGTACCAAGCATTTATTTAAACCTGAAAATTCATCAAGGACCCCATAAAAGTAGCCTTCTACAATGGAGTGACCACATCAGTAGACAAGGGAAGAGCTACCGATGTCATCTATGTGGAATTCTGTAAGGTCTTTCACATGGTCCCACACAACATCATTCTCTCTAAATTAGAGAGAGATGGATGTGATGGGTGGACAAGGAATTGGTTGGTGATCTCATCCAGAGGGTAGTGGTCAATGGCTCAATGTCCAGATGGAGATCGGGTGACCAGTGGTGTCCCTCAGGGGTCTGTACTGGGACCAGTACTCTCGTATCTTCATCAGTGACATAGACAGTGGGATCGAGGGCACCCTCAGCAAGTTTGCAGGCAACACCAAGCTGAGTGGTGCAGTAAACATGCCTGAGGGACAGGATGCCATCCAGAGGGACCTCAACAAGCGCAAGGAATGGGCCCATGTGAACCTCATGACGTTCAATAAGGCCAAGTGCAGGGTCCTGCACCAGGGTCAGGGCAACCCCTGGTATCAATACAGGCTGGGGGATGAAGGGATTGAGAGCAACACTGCCGAGATGGATTTGGGGGTACTGGTGGAGGAAAAGCTGGACGTGAACCAGCACTGGCCTGCACTGGCAATGTGCATTCATAGCCCAGAAGGCCAACTGTATCCTGGGCAGCATCAAAAGAAGCGCAGCCAGCAGGTCAAGGGAGGTGATTCTGCCCCTCTACTTCGCTCTGGTGAGACCCCACCTGGAGTCCTGCATCCAGCTCTGGAGCCCTCAGCACAGGAAAGACATGGACCTGTTGGAGTGGGTCCAGAGGAGGGCCACAAAAATGATCAGGGGGATGGAACACCTCTCCTGTGAGGACAGGCTGAGAGAGTTGGGGTAGTTCAGCCTGGAGGAGAGAAGGCTCTGGGGAGACCTTCTTGCAGCTTTCCAGTACTTAAAGGGGGCTTCTAAGAAAAGTGGGGACAGACTTTTTAGCAGGGCCTGTTGCGATAGAACAGGGGGTAATGGTTTTGAACTAAAAGGGGACAGATTCAGACTAGATATAAGGAAGAAATTTTTCACAGCAAGGGTGGTAAAACCCTGGCACAGGTTGCCCAGAGAGGTGGTAGATGCCCCATCCCTGGAAATATTCCAGGTCAGGTTGGACGGGGCTCTGAGCAACCTGATCTAGTTGAAGATGTCCCTGCTCACTGCAGGGGGATTGGACTAGATGGCCTTAAAAGGTCCCTTCCAACCCAAACTATTTTATGATTCTATGACCCTCCATATCCCAGCAGGGCTGTGTGAATGAATTAAAGGCTAGGGGTAAAAAAATTATACTTTGAAAACCTAAATAGCTCAATGGGGCCTGCAAGACAGTGGGTGCTACCATACCCTGCTGATATAATTCCTGACAGGAGCAGCAACCTTACAAGAGAAATAGCGACAGATACCCTTTGAAAAACCTCCAGAATAGAGTTGTGATCTTAATAATTAGCTTTCAGGCTATATTTGTTCTCATGAGCTCTGTTCCAGTGACCATTTTTGGGGATTGCCTAAAGCTGGAGAAGAGAAGATGTGCTGCTGCAGAATTAAACTTTAGAGTTCGAGTTTTAATGAGCATGACTTTCTTCCAAAATCTGCGAGCCTTAGCAGCTCTCCAAGAGCTCCTTTCCACATGCACCACGTCAAACAATTTCCTCCTGCAACACTGTCTCAGGAAGAAAATAGGATTTGCAACAGTCACAGACAATACAAAAGGTGCTGGAAGAAAGATTAGGGAGAAAGAAAAGAAAGCAGTGGTCGAGATAAGAGTGTTCCTTCATGGTTTCTCTCATTTTCTTTTGGATGAAAAACTTATCTTTCTTCTGAACTCCAACATGCACACACCATAAACTTGTGATTGCTTATGAATTTACATGTATACAACTCAGGTTTCTCCACATTACTAAATCTTCCAAGTGAGAAAGCCTAGAGCATCTGTACTACGTACCAAAAGACTACTCATTCCCATTAAGAATGCACAGATTTTTTGCCTCCAGATGTGTTTTAAGCTGCTGGGAAGCCTCAGAATTCAGCAGATTAATGTGCTCTAAATGTCATTTGATAAAGGGCACTGCTGCCAATGGTTCATTCACACTGCACAGATTTAATTACCTAAATGAAGTACCCTCCAAGAAATACAGGTTGGATTTGGTTGTTTGGCTGGGGCGGGGGGGGGTGTGATTGTGGTTTTAGGTTGGGTGTTTTTTTTACTAGAACTCCACTTCAGTTTGTATTTTTTCCTTTCTAATTGAAATTAATTTCCCTAGCTGTTTTATTTTAGAAAACACCTGGAACAGGGCTATTATTTCAAAGAGGTAATTATGAAATTACAAAGATAACTATGATACTTATTTCTTTAATTACAGATATAAATAGGGACTATAATGTAGAAATTGCTTACAGACATCTTCCTGGATTTTGCTGGAAGAAAACCACAGAATCCGCTGCTCATCTAATTCCAAGATAAAATTAAAAGGTTGCTAAATCTACTACTGAGTTTTGTCTGAAACTCTGACAAGGTCCTTGCCTGTTATAGCCCTGTTTGTGCAACCAGAGCAAAAATTGTAAGAGTTTTTTTGGTGTTTTTTTGGTTTTGTTTTGTTTTTTAAAGCTTCCTCAGGCTTAATACATCATTGAAATCAAACAACAACATCTGCCGGTCTTACTGCAGAAAGCAGGACTTCTCCGATCCTGGAAGAAGCACAGCAGGATAAAAGCAGAGTAGCAGCCCATATCCTTCACCAGAACTCTTAGCCACTTGCCTTTTTGAGCTGGAAGAGTTAATCCTATGTTGAAATGTCTACAGATAAAACAGCGGCAGCACCAGTTGCTATGCAAAAGCGAGTGCGTTAAAGGAAGGTGACACTGGATTTTTTTAAGACCAGGCAGGATAAGACCATTCTCAAGACTAAAATGGCGGCAGTCGATCTCACATGGGACTAGAGGGTCTCTTGGGGCTTCCCCCAACCCGATGGCATTAGGAAAAGACAGAGCCTGCACCTCTGGGGACGCAGGCCAGCACAGCCCAGCGCAAGACAGAGAGACAGCAGCAACGCCAACAGCCACCAGAAGAACATGCCGTTTTATTCACCGTCCCTGTTCAAAGCCCTCCATTATTTCAGCTGGCCACAGCAACCGCTACAACTGGGCACCCCCAACACAGCATGATGCTTTTCGGAAATCAGGGCACTCCCCCACGCCCCCCCCCCCCCCCCCAGCCCA
>NW_010546761.1:76476-94924 GCF_000687285.1 Phaethon lepturus
ACTTGACCACCCTCCGTTCCTGATCTCAGCCCTTTTTTCCATCCACGACTCCCAAGCCACCCGCCAGGCAATAAAAATCTGCATCACAAGGCAGAGCGCAGAGGGTGCTGCGAGCCAGAGGCGACGTTTATCTTCCCGACCTGGAAACCCGGCAGTGTCGACAGGGCCCAGTTATCACAGCGTTGTTTGATCTTTCTGCTGAGGCTGTAAATAACTTTGAGGCTGTAAATAACCTCCATGGGCAGCCAAATGGGGATAGAAAGAGGGACTCTGCCACATTAGCTATAAAAGCAAGGTGCTGCTGTGTCAATGGCGGACGACGTTGTTAAGCAACATAAGCAGCCCCTGTCGTCTACAAATCTGTACAGACCCCCCTGCGTTTCAAAGGGAAGGTTTAGGATGCTGCGTTTTTCTTGCACCATCATTAATTATGTCTTTTTCTTTTAGTGTATCGCCGTCCCTCAAGATCTGCATTGGGATGCATGCCCAACACAAGCATCTCAAAACGGGCTAAGGGGGGCCTATAAGTACATGTGACATTTCAAGCCCGGCCTTGCTCATATGGGAAAATTTTGGATCCCTTTGTTTTCCAAAGCACCTCCGAGCCCCATATGCCAGCAGAAGCAAGTGTACCCACAGCACGTGGTAACAGTATTTTTGGGCTATGGAGATTTGCCTCTTTTCCTACTCCCTCCTTCCCCCACAACATGTAACTCAAGAACATGCCTTGCATGGCTAGGTAAGATATATCTGAATTATATACCACTTTCTAAAACCTTTTTATCCCAGATTTACACTGAAAAGCCGATGTAGTAACACAGCATAATACTGAAACAGAATAGAGCTAACAGCTAACATAGAGCTAATGCCACGTGCTTTGCCAAAGAGGTGAAGCTTACGGGTCTGATTCCGGCTCACTGCTTTTCCATTCCCACTCCAGCTCTCCAGCCCTGAATGAGTTAAAGCCAGCCGCAAGAGAAGACAGATGAGTGAGGCAAGAAAAGGAAGGGGGGCAAGGAGAATACAGGCAAGCCGAAAACTGTTCTCCAGTGTGGCACACAGACTTAAGCAGGTCTCAGGTGTGGAAATTCAAACAACCACCAACCCAAACATACACCCCCTCCCCCAAAATCCATGCTTCCAGAAGAAACTTGTTCTGTTGGGTCCGTGTGGCACCAGCTAGACCAAGCAGTTTCTGAGAAAAACCAGAACTTCAAACACGGAATGCTAATCTTCAAACCTTTGAAGATCTTTCCTGCAATTATCCCTGTCTCATTACTTCATGTTTATTAAACATCGTTCACTAAACAACCTCTTCGGTGTGAGGATGACATTTTCTGAATTTATTGAAGTTTTCCAAATTTACTGAGATTACCAGCTCGGTTGCTGCTGTTATCACAAACTAGAAGGTATATTGGGACATCTTGTTCCCATTTTCCTACCCGGGAAGGATTCATCACCTTCCACTGATCAGTTATAAGTCCAAAGGTAGAACAACATTCTTATATCATCTTCATTTTCAGCAAGACACACTGAGATTAAGCCTAGAGTATGATCACATTTTTACAGCAAGTATATTGTCTGGCTTGGCAAAGTGAAAATGCACCTACCAGGCTTTCATTTCACCTCAGATGACTAGTAATAGTGATTAGTCTGTCATGGTGAAAGAGGATTTTGAAGGCACATATGAAATGAATCTGTACCTTCCTCTCTGGTGTTTGGATGATAGTGGTCCTTTTCCAATACCACCAAATGGAGGTACGAGTCGGGGGGGTGTGGGGAGCAAACTCTTATTTCATCTCCATGAGGAATGATCCCTCAACAATTACCATTAAAGTACCAGAAACGCTGCAGCAGTGAAGTTGCCTAAGCTATGAGCTTTTTCCTCATTAATTAATTCAAACCTACACTATTTTTTCCTGCTGTCACAATCCAGCCCCTTTCATAAACACTAAAAGCATCGGTTCAAAAATAATCTTTGTTTCCATCCAGTTATTCAAGGCTTTCTACCAGGAGACTTCTTATTCATTCTCTCAGATATCTGTGCGCTGCATACATAAATAAATGGTAATGTATTTAAGGAAGATTTGTATGCATTTTTCACTCTGTTTTTAATAGACAGGACAAAATGTATAGCTTTTTATTTTAAAAAAAATGAAAAAATAGAAGCGGGGACACAGAAAAATCTAGCCTGCTGTTTTATCAGATCAAAAAATAATTTGACATAGGCTAAGAAATTTTTCTAACGGCTTGTCTATGCCATCCTTCAATCTTAACGCAGTTCAAAGATTACCTTCCAAACTTGTCCCCACAGTATTTAAGCTTTTCTGACTAAATTTTTCCCTTTCTCTCTAAATTATTACTGTACAGATATAAACAGATTTGCAGCACTAGAGCTAAGGACTTACTTCTCCTCTCCTTTATACAAAAATAAAACAAGGAATAACTCCAATGAGAACACATCTCTAAAATTGACTAAATTGTACCAAACACATTCCTAGTCTCGAGGCAACATTTTTTCTCTTAAAAAAAACAATAAAAACCCCAAACTTATCTAACAATTTAAAATGGGTAGTTTATGAGATCTGGCACTTTTGGGGCCAGAGGAAATATTATTTTAATGAATTGAATTTATGGAAGCACTTAGGTTGGATCATTACTCTCAGAGCTATAATGCTTAACTTGAAATAGTGACTTGAAGCTAGATTTGCTCCATAAAGCAGGATTTTCTGCTGAATGTAGGTGCCTCCCTGCAAAGTTACAACCCAAAAGATTTCACTCAGTTGCAGTATTTCCCTGGAAGCAGTTAAACTCCTCAAGCACTTTCCTTTTTCACTGAAAGTTGTCACATGCTTTAAGTTGTTCTTCCAAGCCTGCCCAAGAGAGTCACGGTGGCAACCAGCTCTGGCCTGATGCAAAGCCAGGCCAGAGCAAGCGAAACGACGAGAGGCTGCACCCATGTGTCTCTGTTCTGGAGTCCCTCTCTAGGGTGAAGGGATTCAAAAGTGCTTTTCCAAAATGAGTGCTCTAGCCACTCATTTTGGGAGAGAGCATGCACTTCTTTGACTGTTGAAGCAGTGACACCATGCAGGAAGGAGTTGAAGGAGGAGGAAGACGACAGCCAGACATAGAACAGCTCTGAAACCTAGCAGTGAGGACACTCCTCTAGTTAAGAGACCCAGGGCTCAAGTCTCTGCCTTGTCCTTCCATAGAAGCATCTATGAGAGGTATCTTTTCCACATTGTTAACAGCAGTATCCGAAACGGTGCTTTTGCCCATGAAGTGTCCTCCCTCCATTTGATAGCAGATACAGCACAGGTGAAAGCCTCTCCATCCAGTACCAAGGATCAGCAGAGGTGAACAACCACCTCACCTTCTCTTCTGGATTTGTTGCTCACATGTAGCACAGGAGTTTTCTCTAGTCCATATTCTAGTCCAGCAGTCAGCAGTGCATTTCTGAATGATTCATGTTCAATTCTACATGAATAAAATCCTAGGGGTCCATGGTATTTCAGTACATGGACTAAAATACCATGGAAATTAACTAAAACAATTTATGATTTTAATTATTTTTTTCCTCACAATCTGCCCAATACAGAAGGTTACCACGATCTTCTGAAATAAGTTAAATTAAGTAGTTAAGTAACATAGGCCAATCCAGTGTCATCCAAGTGCTGTAGCTTGTCTATTCTATAAGGTCTACAGATTCTTCAAACCTAGGCTGATTTCAGTAGCTGCATCTTCAAAAGCCAAGACAATACACATACTATACCCCATCACATTACTGTTTTACCAGAAGTCCTGTAGCTGGCTAATCTCTACTACCTGTTGTATTTGAAACTATTTCCTGCCATTAGTAATGCTGAAGAACACAGACTTTCAAGTTTTCATCACCCTTTCCTTTTGAGCTGTTTTGATGGCTCATATTATCAACATTTATTATCAACACAGAAATATAATGTTACATTGACATTTGCATTCAAACTGGACCCCTAAAGAATTCAAAATTATCACTTTACACATAGCTACGGTCTAAGACAGCTCCTGTACTGCAGTCACTTGACTAATACTGTACCACATCCAGCTGAGACTCACAGCCAAGACAATATTAGCAAAAGATTCCCTCCCGTAGTCACTTACTTATGCGTGGGCACACACACACGTAGCTCTTCCAACTTTTTTTAAAAACAACTTTTCCATTTCAGGCATTTTACAAAACCACGAAGCCCCTTTCTTTAAATCAGTATTTCTGAGACCAGCTGGGCAGGAAGAAAAATTAAAGTTAAAGCTGTTGTTCCATCCTTAATCTGCTGCATTGTGGTTAGGACGACGCACTGGCTGGATAACTACATCTGTAGGTTTGCCATGTGTCTTGCAGCTGTAGGCAAAAAGCAGTGAACTCTAGGCACAAGGGCTTACGAAACAGTGGTTTGGGAATGCGTAAGTTACTATCCTCCTCTCATCTATTTCAGAGAATTAATTTTTGTTATCCTGATATAGTCAGAAGAAGGTCCAAAAGGTATAGCTGTGCATCACCAGCAGTGCCGTGCACCACTGCCGGCTCCCAGACTGACGGCACTAGTGCAGCCTATGAAATTTCTTAGTTTGTGACAAAGCCTCCAAGTTAATTACACAAGTATCCTTTTTTTTTTTGTCTCTGTTCATTTTTCAAAGCCCATTCTAACAGTGTTTCATAATGAAAACCAAGGGGACAAAGTTTTCTGTCTTCTGTATAATTTGTTTCCCTTAGATTTGCTAATTCTGCTGAATTCTTCCAGTAACTGCCTCACTATTTACCACGCAGCGGAGGTCTGATACCTTCCCTACAGAGACAAGTAGCTTTGCCTTCTCCTTTGGGCTCTTCGTACTCCTCCAAATTATTCTGATTGATATAGACCTCAATCCACGCTAATTATGCAGAGCTTCTCTTATAAAGTGTGGTTCCCATGGCAACTGCATCGGGCGAACAGGTGCGTGGAAAGCTGTGATATATTAAACGATGGCTACCCTCTGCCTCCGTGATGCAGCTTGCCATTCGTGGGGTTTATTTATAGCAGGTAGTAATTAATCCATGTGAATCTCATTTCATTGAGAAGGAAAAGAATTAAAATGCACGGAATGATTAGCAAGAGTCCTAATTATCCCCATACCTTTGATTCTGAAAATTTTGTCGCCATCAGATAACTCGAACACAGAATTGTTGAATTACCGTTTGTGTGGAGATGTCAGTATGAGAAACGCTAAGCCATCACCTCGTATTCTCACCGCTGCAGCACTGAAGCTTGCATTAGTGTTGCTGCAGTGGAGGTGGAGCAACAAAATATAGAAATTGCTCTGTAAAACAAACCAACCACAAACCAAAAAAAAAACAAGTAGATATAGGCTTTAGTTGGCTTTTCTTGGGAGCCCGTAACACTGAGTCAAGTGGGAATCAAATATATGGCACAGGTCTTCAAAACATTTGACAGGACAAGAGAAACCAGGTTTTAGCCCTGATACCAGCTCCCTCTGTGACCTGAAGCAAGTCCCTCAACCTCTCTTTCTCGGATACGCCTTCCATAATGCCTCTTTTTCTGAGGCTAAAAGCAAACAGCCTGAAAACACTTCAAAGATGAAAAATGATTTATTATGCTGCAAAGGGGGATAGGCTTTGCATTTTAAAAACAGGCATGTAGTAGATTCACCTGGACTTGCTCTCTGCCTACCTCAGCCTTGTGCCTTAGACCTCCTTGAGCAGCACAGGTAAGCTTGGGAAACCAAAACTAAACTACAGCATTTTTGTGGCTGGCGAGAATCGTGATTCATATTGCAACGCAATACTAGTACTAGATGGAGTCCTTGGATCTTGGCTATGTCCCAATTTTCATTCTTTATTTTTCTTTTTTATGATTATGTGAATGATCATGGTTGCCAGAAAGGGTTCCCACCCCCCACCAAAAAAAAAAGACAATAAAAGAAAATGAACATATGATCAAAACAGCCTTCCCAAAAAACTCAATACGTATCTTAGATGAAAATGTACAGTTTGGAGAAAAAGGTTGATAAGGTAAAGAAAAGATCCCCAGCTGCTGTTATGGATACCACTAGAAATATTTTTACAAGCAAATATTACAATCACAATTATTGCAAAACCCACATATTTTTCCACTGCTCTGTTTTTTTAAAAAAATGCAACTCAGAAAAGTTACATGACCAGCAGTTGTGGGCCAGATCATTCACAAGCAGTAGAGCCCGAGCTACCTCACAGTCTCAGGGCCTTCTAAAACCATCAGAAAAACAGGGCTACAGACGGCAACAATTAGCAGGTGGAAGGCACTGAAAATTGCTTTCCTCAGCCCTCCAACCCTAAGTGAAAATTTTGGGAGTACAACAGCCTGAAAGCGTTTGAGCCGGAAGAACCTTCCCTTCATAAACACGTGCTCCAGAAAGCCGATAGCCCAGAGGCAGTGGCTGAACGTCCCTTGCAACAGGACTTGCCAGAGCCGCTTCATCCTTAAGGATGGTTGCCAGAACAGCGTAGTGTTACTGGGGCCATGGGGTCTGAATTTGTCAAAGTTTAGAGGACTTTTTTCTGACTTGGAAGAAGTCACCACTTACTAGCCTTTGAAAGTTAAGCAGCTGTGATGTTGGAGACATTGCAGGTTATTCCAGGAATCACAAAAAGCGATCTAAGTCATGATTTAACTTCACCTATAGTCCAAGACAGTACCTTGTTTTTGTTTTATCAGGTTCAGGTTAGAACTTCATAGGCAACAGCTAAACTTGTAATTCTAAGAGAAAGCAAAAATCACGATAGCGTAGCAATTTTTCATTTCCTGAATAGACCCAGTTAAATCAAAGTATGAAAAATGAAGGCTGTGTAGGTATGTGCCTAACCTGCTGGGAAATCCTCCCATGATAAAACTCTTCTTGGGAATATAAATATTTCACAAAAATGGGTTACACACGATTTGAACCCTGATATAAATCACTGTCTACTCAGACCCAGACCTAGTTCTGGGGCCAAGCACTACACACCCTACCTTTGCAGAAGGTCCTAGCAAGCTTAGTTAGGAGGTGATGTTGGCTAGTACGGGGCAGTAGAGAGGATATAATTTTGGCTTTTGAGACAATTAATTCACTTTTCCTGAGTCTTGTACTAAATCTGCCCATATTAGACCCCCGTTCTAGCAGTTCTGAGGAACATGCGTTGAAATTAGTTAGCAGTGTTTCCATTTTAGTTTAGAAAACGTGGTCTCAGAATAATGCAGGTGAATAAATTATTCTTGCAAACTAGACTTATTTTTACAGCAAGGTCTGCTTGTTATGGCTTTCCAACTGCCCAGGGATATCTGCATCATTCTCTAACCGATACCACACCACAAGACCAGGGATGGCTGGAGAACAGGACACAGCAGCCACAGCCACTATTTGCACCCAGGGTGCGTCAGGGATTCACAGCACGGTGCAGATACCAATATACATGAGTTGCACCAGTTAAAATTGTGCTAAACTTGAAAATCCCAACTGGAAAATCCAAGCAGACTTCACCCCTATTTTACCATCTGAGCAGGAGAGAGAGGCTCAAGCATCTCATCAGCTAAATTTTTACATTAACATCAAACCTGAGCCTCTCAGATCTTCTGGTTGTTCAAAACCCCAATTCTGACTGGACTTTTTTTTTACTGTTCTCTACCCCCTTTAAGAGCCTAACCCATGTCCTAGGTCTGAACTCCCCATGCTTGCCCAAAACTTTCATTTTCCAGAGGTCTGTGACAGGATAGAGAGACCAGCTTAGCATTGGAAGCCCACATCTACTGGATGTTAACATGTAACCTCATAAGCCATGTCAGTGCCAGCGATACCGCTTAACTCATCCTTCAAAACTGCCTCTTTTTACTATTGAGCCCTTAAATAAGTGCCAGAAAGGAGGAGGAGGAGGAGGCTACTGGCAACTTCTGAAGTGTATTCCAGTACATGCCTGTTCCTTGAAATGAACTGTAGGGACGGCTGACCTATGCAAACACATTTTGTTGGTAACCTCTCCCTGGTGCTCCTCCTCTTGCTCCTGCTACGCTTTGTGGTGGAGTCTGGTTTCCAGTTAGATTGCAACCTCTGCCAGCAGGACCCATCTCTTATGATGTGTTTGTATAGCACAACTACAGTACAAGTTATAGTTAATAATAACATATACTTCAGCGCTGCTGGAGTTGTGGTGATCTGAGAACATAAGCAAGACAAAGTCTGAACAGAAAGACAAAATACCTTTTTTTATTTTTTTCTTAGACTGCCTAGGAAGGGTGGAAAAGCAGACAAATCCTTGTATGCCCAGGAGCTTGCCTACTTTTTCCAGCTTTACCAGTTAGCATAATAAAAAGCAGTACTTGCTTTACCTAATAATTATGTCTAATGTCAAGAGGGTTAAGGTCTCAGTTAAACTCTGTTTAAGCAGGATTTTAAATTAAAGCATGCAAACTTAGCACTCTTTACAGTGAGAGATCCCTTGTGTCTGTAAAAGAGGGTGGACTGCATGGATCACTGCTAGAATGCATTTAGAAATAACCACTGGATTTTTTCCCCTCCCCTAGCAAAACTAAATATTAAAATGCCATGCATGGCTTCCACTGACTCATCCTCTTTTTACATCAAGCATATCAAGTTTTCCATTTCAAAAGCCTTTACAAGGTCTCCACTATAAGGAAACATTGAGTTGTTCTAACCTAAAGAGCATATAATGACCCTCTTCAGCAAATTCACATTCTGACCAAGATTTATATGTTGTCTTTTTGTAGGTGCTGCCATGTTTCTGCATCCAGAGGATGAAAGGAAAACTCTCTTTTCCACTTATGCTGGTTCCAAAGGTCTGATTGCTCTTTGAAACACTTTCTCAAAAATAATGCTGGATCAAAAATTATCACAGACTGATTGATATACTGATAGGAAAATAGATAGTAAAGGAAAAAAGGGAACCACTACAATAACCCACTGTCTAGATGCCGGTGCATGGCTGTAAAAAGATTCTGCTAGAATGGAGTTCAGACTAAATTCTTAGATCTCCCAGGCTGTGGAAAATTTGTAATAACCATCCAGCAAATCTCTGGAGAGGTAAGGGAAAATTGGGAATCTTATCAATGGAATTAATGTCACATTGGAAACTGTCTTTATGCAAAAATTCAGGATGTGCCTATATGATTGTCTATACAATTCATTCGCTAGCTTACTTCATGCTAACTTTGTCATTCAGCCAAGCCTGCAAAGAGTTTCCACCTCTCCCCAGTGCGTAACGTTTACAAGAGAGAGTCATTTCATTTCTGTCCTTCCCCCAATCCCAGAAGGAAACTTCTCCTTTCTTCAGTGAACAACGCTCCCCCATTTATGTTGCTTTAGTAATTCCCACTTCATGGCCTTTGTCAGAACTGTCATCTCTTCTTCTGAGGAAAACCATACCAGGATGTATCTGGGGCATGGCACCAGCGACACTTAGGCGACCGTGGAGTTTGCTGTCGAATGAGATCAGTCTGTTGAACCTCAGATTAACTCTGGTACCACAGCAGTGCTCTGCTAGGGCTTCAAAGTGAATGGCAACACAACAAAATCTTCGGTGAGGGTGGGAGAGGTATCACCAAGCAATGCAGACTTCGAGTATATGCAGACACAGCAGGAAAGCTGCCCATTTCAAATGCTTTATAGGTTTACCGGTTTATTTCCCAGCCAGCCTTCTCTTTCTCCTGCCTTCCAGATCACTGTAAGGTAACTTCCAAATCACTGCAGTTGTTCCAGAGCTCCTGGGGTCTGGAGGCTCTTTCTGAAAAGGATGGACATTCCTTACAAGGATCTTTGCCCCACTTGGAAATTCTCAGCCAAATAGTATCTATGTGCCATATACGTTAAACCACCTCATCTGTGCTAGTTTAGACAAAGAAAGAGGAGAGAAAAGATGACATTCAAGTTTCAACACAGTATTTGCAACCACTAAGGCCTGCTGGTCCCAAGCCTAAAAGACACAACTAGCAGAAAAACTAAGGGCACAAATATCTCAGGAGATATAATTATTACAAAGTGGAAGACTCAAGTATCCTAAAAATTTATTAAGTGAGAGACTGTATTTTTTTTTATGTTGACATACCAGATACTTCAAGAGAAGAGTTGAGAATTCTTGAGCGATTTAGGCCCATCATGTTAATTATAATTGGTCTGTCAAAGATTTAAAAATGCCTAAGTGATAGGTTTTAAAATGACATCAACAGCAGGGCACTAAGTTTAGTTCTGCAAAGCTGAGAAAATAAGCTCTAATGAAAGGGAACCTGTTTACTCCATAAAATCAGTTCCAGTCCCTGGAGCTCTCACTTGAGCTCAGCACTGTGTGCGAGAGTGGGAGGCAATAGGACCAACTGAACAATATTTCCAGTTTATCCAGCATTTTCCCCACTAATTGTCAGAAAACATAGGGGTACCTTACCTCCATTATTCAAACAATTTTACCAAATAAGAGGCTTATTTAAATATGCATACAATTTCAAGTGCATTCAAACTCCAGCACTAGGTCTCTTCCGTTCTATATTTTAGATCAAACCTATATTAGTCCGGTATTACAACAGCACAGCAAAGGCAAAAACATTACAGGAATATTGTAATAATCCCTCAAACAAGAATCATAAAGCTAAAGAAATTCCAATTTAAGTTCAAATTGAAAAGAAATTCAAGTAGAATGTGATGCATGGAAATGCATTATTAAGTCACACAATACAATTTTTTCCTCTTTGAAAGGTGTAATGATACCGTTCAGAGCGCTGTATAAGAATATTTATGGTCTCACTACTTTTCAAAACCACCTGAGACCTGAAAGGGTGGTTTGTTGTGGAGGATTTTACGTGAGACAGGGAACGTTTTATTTTCTTTTTTTTTATTCCTTACGCTATTAGTTGAAGCTAAAGCTTCAGAAATTTCCTAGCTATCTATTTCCAGGCTTTTGACTATTTAGATCTGTTTCACATTTGACTGCTTCTGGACTTTCTGCTTCGGTCTGGGTGTTACAGTCTCCTAAACTCGGTTATTTGCATGCAATACCAACATTAGCCACTGGTTTACCCCTTTTATAAAATAAGGCACTCTCGTACAATTTCTTTCCACCACAACGGAGAGCAGCCTGCGCTTCCCCTCCCGCTCCAGAAGAGCGTGAGATGACACCTTTCTGTGCAAGGGCCGTGCTTCCCACAGCCCAGGGGCAGCAACGTGCAGTCAGCCAAACTCCAGCAACGCCGGACGCAGAGCAAGAGCCCCAACACCACTCAACCCAGCCTACCCAACCCAACGGCTGCAGCGGGGGACACCTCATCCCCCCTGCCATAACAGCAACACGTAAAGCGTGGGGTTGGGTGCGTAAGAGGCAAATAGGAGCGTAGTACAACATCGAGCTTGCATTAATAAAGAAACAAATGAGTTTGGATCCCTTGCTTGCCTTACCCCTGTTTTGCCAGCATCACCCACCACGCAGACGCGAGCCTGCCGAGCGCTGCACGGAGCTGCTGGGGTCGCTTGAGGCAGAGTCATCAGCTGCCATGGGGCACTGACCTTCCGTAGTGACCCGCTTTCCATGCATTTTAGCTCATGAGCCGATGGATTGATTTATTCCTGCTCTCCCTGGAAACCCAATTCCGCACTCGGCCAGCATTTTGGGGGGGATCTGTTGCACCTTTCATATGCAACAGGCAGTAGTTCAGAACTCAGCCTTAACAGCAGAGTCACGGCTGCGTCTCCTCACTGCAGAGAAAATCCATCCAAGCGCCTTTCAAACCCAACCTTCTCTAGCTTGCACTCATGACCTGTTCCCCCCTCAGTTTTGACCTCACCCAAAATAACTCCCCTTGCCCACAGCACATTCACTTTTCACTTTATCCCTTTCAGCTAGATATTTTACATGCTGCTGCTTAGTCTCGTCTTCCATCACCACCCACCTCCCTGCCGGCTTTTGGGGGTTTTTTTAAGTCATTGGCATGTTACCAGCATTAAGGAAGCATTTTGGATATGAAATAAATTCATACATTGGCCTGTGCTAATCTGTACCTTTTCAAGACAAAACCACCAGAGCTGCTTTTCTGGAGGGGAATCAGGTTCTTTAATCCCCATTTCTTCATCAGTTCTTCTTCAGGAAACACTCCTGGGGGGGGCAGCCCCCAGTGAGGACAGGAGAATAGCTGGCTCAAATATTGCCCTCAACAACATGGGACCTTCACTTGCTGATAAATAAATAAAATCTGAAATAACCAACAGGGGGAATCCTGTTATCGCTTGCCCTACTCTATTTTTGGTTCAAACAGCCCAGAACCATATGTACGAATTCTCTTCAGGAGGTGTAGATCTCCATTAAATCTACTCAGAAAGTTTTCCAGATAAATCTTCCATGGAGAATGAACTTGGAGAAGAAGCATTTCCATTTCTTTCCTCACCTCATTAATTAATGTGGGAGCACTGGCTGACTCTCATATACAGACCAGCTGCTGAGCCAGTTTCTCTGGGCCAATCTGTACATCCAGGCTACTGTCACACATTACCAGATGCTTCCCACTTGTCTGGGTTTTTTTTCTGGTCACTGATAGAGGGGATAAAGTATCCTAAACCGGTCTTTTCCTTAATTTGACAGAGTCACTCACCTAAGCAGCCCACCCCTACCACAAAGTAGCAAAAAGAAAGGTTCATACCCTCCTCCCTCTGCATTCAAACTGTTCTCCCCAAATTCAGCCCTTGAATGAACTTTTACCTCAGCCTACCTACGATCTGTAAAGCATCACTAGTACCCTCAAACAGGAATACTTTCTAGCAGGAAAGTAGATCCCAAAAGTTTTCCTCTACCCTGGTTGTCTTGGGCACAGCAACCTTGTTTATCCAATGGCTGGGTATTAAGAAATAGTCTCTCTTTTCCCTAAAAACTTTCCTCATCCTCCTCCTTGTCACATTCTTACTGGTGCAGCAGGCAGAAAATGAAGAGCCAGTAGTAAGTTTTCCTAAAAAGGCAGCTTCGATTATCCCAGAATCATTTCTAAATTCAAAACTTGAATGTTTTCATAGTACCATTCCATTTTCTCCAATACTCAAGGTAACTGCCCAAGATGTGGGAGTCTGGGATTTAAGTCTCTCTCCTGACCTTGGGGATTTTAACTCATGTCTTTCGCAGTCCCAGCTGCCCCATCATCCTGGGTCAGTGGAACCCCGTAAGCATGTGAAGAAGTCACCAAGGCAGACGGCTATTGCCTTGCTCTCTCAATTGATTTTCACATATTCTGTACCAATAGGGATGATATCACCAGGAGGAAGAATCCCTTGCTCCAGAGCAGTAAACAGGATACACTCAAATCACACTTCGCACAGAAATGTGCTGTTTTGTGTGGTGCCATGATGTCAAATAGGTCACTGAAATAGCCCAAGAAATAACCAGGGAGGGGAGGGCGTGGAATTCATCAGTTTAACCAAAGTCTTTTAATAGTTAACTTTCCAGCACAGACTTGCAAACTGCAGCACCAGGAAGCTGAACCCCTTAGACCAGCTTTATGCCTGAGGAAAACATGTTGTAGAACCAAACTGTCAGAGAAGAGAAACTAAGCTACTCAGATGAAAGTAGAAGAGAGACCCCTCCAAGAACTGAGTCTGACACTAGAAGTTAAGTCAAAACCACAAAACTTTGGGATTTCAGGACAACCAATTTTTTTTTTCTTTTTTTATAGGATATTTAGTGTTCATTAAAGAGTTAGAATAATTTAGTTCATGTTACAACAAAATTGGAACATTATGGATTTAAACAATCTCATATTAATAAGTGTAATTCCATATTCATAATAAGCAGAATTAACTATAGTTCCCTCTCACACGATAATGGAGAGCATTACACCAGCAATGGACCGTCTGGAACAATACACAGCCAGACCCTCAGTTTGCAGACTTTACATAGTTTGGGGGGACTGAGATTTTAATAACAGCACACAAGCATCTATCTTCCCAGATACTTGATCTGATTTAAATCATGACTTTGATATTGGTACTTACTGTTTTACTAGAGCCAAGAGGGCCTAAACAATGTTTATTCAGTTACTACTAAAAAGAAATAAGCAAATTAACAAGCCCATTTTCAATAAAGTTCAGAACTAGAAAAAGAATCATCTTATGTTGCAGAAATCTCCAGCTAGAAATTAAAATATCTGGACTTAGTTTAATTACATTTTGAATGTGATCCCCAATAGGACTCAGTAACCTTTAGGGTTTAATAACCTCAGCTCATTTAATGTCCTTTCATTACATTAATGTAACAATCCAAGAGCAAGGTTTGAAAACTAAAACTGTATGCTTCCTCCTGGGCTTTCCCATATGTTCACCATCTTTAGCTCAGACCCCCAGGATACTCATGCCATGTCTTATAAAATGTTCCTAGCGGAACTGAAAAACATCTTTCGCTCTAATTTATATATTTATTCTTTGTAGAGGAGGGGGGAAAAACAATAATTTAGTACCACAAAGCAGTACTCTAAGTGTCTACAGAGATCCAGCCTCACCTCGGGGAGAAAAGTTGATCAGACCTCCTCATCTGGCCTCAGCAGTAGGTCAGAAAGTGAGACAAGGTCCACACCTGGGACTGTGAGTTGTTCTGTGACCTGGATAGCTGTCTAAACACAGACTGATTCCAAACCTGGCACTAAATAATCATGCAGTAAAAAGACTTTTTGGCAGAAGAATCACAGAATAAACTAGACTGGAAGAGGCCTTTGGAGGTCACATAATCCAACCCCTGCCCAAAACAGCACTAATTGCTCCGGGTTTACAGCAAAAGGCCCGTTTGGCAAAACACTCCTGCAGCGTTTACACTCCCTTCCTGTATGTTACGTAAATTTGAATGTTTTAGTTTTAGCATGTCACTTTTAGTACAAGTACAGCATTCTAAAACATTTGGGCACTCCAGGTTCATGCCGATGAACTCTGACTTCAGGGCTTGCGGAAGAGCCCAGCCCTTGGAACGGCAGAGCCGTCGCCTGGTTAAGTGGGGGCACCCCGCTGTAGGAACCGCTCCCCATTGACACAACGGGTGGGACCCCCATCACCAAAGCTCAGCGTCTACAGGGTTGATGGCTGTAACACAGCCACCTACCCTCCCTCTAAGATCCGTGGAAAGAAATAAGCTGCTCGGGCGTGGTTTGTCTGACCTGTTTAAGTGCTGCTTTCGGATAGCACCTGTACTTGGAATTGCACTCCGGAATCTACGGACTGTCCTGATTTGATCTCCACAGACTCCTGCACAGGAAACCCCGTTGTAGGCAGGTGAATCCTACCCTGTGACTGCTTCTACTCACAGCACACTTTCTAAACTAGAAAGAAGCTGCATGCATGAACAAAGCAGGGCTAGATTGTACCTTGCAAAGCCAGTACTACTAAAACGAGGTTGTAAAGGAAAGAGGACAGTTATAGCATTTTTCTACACATAATAAATATAGGCCTGTCCAAAAGACTATCTATCTAAAGAAGCAAGTATTTCTCAGAGAGTGTTCCAAGTGCGATTTCTGCACCTCCAAGCATCTGACCCTCTCCACCAACAAGCACGAACACAGACTGGGATTCCACTGATTCTACCCGCCTTGGGGGTGAACTGAATTCCCTGGGCTTTTGCCTCACAGGATACTTACAGGAAAAAAGCAGCAGTGATGATAAGCATTCCTCAACTGTTTTTCTAAAAAGTGTTAATACAAAACTGAATTCTCATGGTCCAGAAATAGTATGGACAGGAGGACCTCCCCTCCATTGATTAAGCACCACTCAGTACAGGGCTCCGAGTCCCAGTGTCACAGTGTGGTCACACTCACGCAGATGTGTAGCCTTTTTCTTCATGTTCTACTGTGGAAGCATCATGGTATCATTTCTAGACTGTACTAAATCCTGAACTGTTAGAATCAAAAAAGACCAAGATTCTTCTGACTCCCACCTACTAAACATTGAAAAACACTGGTAAATGAGTGAAATGGCCCAGAAAGTTAATGCAATGCATTGAGTGCTAATGTACAGCCTTTGTAAGGTGATGGTGGGTTTTGTTCCTGATCATCTTTTTGTTTGTTTCTATAAAAGCAACCATAAGGAAACAGAGCTCTTCAAAGTTCAAGGCCTGAAAAGACACTGGAGTGACCAGCCACTTCACTAGGAAATGAGAAAGGCAGGCAAAACATTTTTGTCCTGTTGGGAACCTCAGTGGTAAGAAGAAGTTGACTGAGAAAAGCACGAAGGGTATTCCCTAGGCAAAAGCTTTTGACACACAGGAGCTGTTGCTATGCTTGATAAGGCTGTGAAGAAAGAAAACTGTTAAGTCCAGGTATTCACAGAATCACAGTATCATTAAGGTTGGAAAAGACCTTTAAGATCATCAAGTCCAACTGTTAACCCAATGCCACCATGCCCACTAAACCATGTCCCAAAGTGCCACATCCACAAAAGGGGGCGCCCCCCCCCCCCCCCCCCCCGCCCAGCCTATTCCAATGCTTGACCACTCTCTCAGTAAAAAAATTTTTCCTAATATCCAATCTAAACCTCCCCTGGCACAACTTGAGGCCATTTCCTCTCATTCTACCACTAGTTACTTGGGAGAAGAGACCAAGACCCACCTCACCACAACCCCCTTTCAGGTAGTTGTAGAGAGCAACGACGTGTCCCCTCAGCCTCCTCTTCTCCAGACTAAACAACTCCAGTTCCCTCAGCCATTCCTCATAAGACTTGTGCTCCAGACCCCTCACCAGCTTCGTTGCCCTTCTTGGGACACACTCCAGCAACTCAATGTCCTTCTGGTAGTGAGGGGCAATATTAAATGGTATATTATCTGTTGATATCGTTGAAGGTATGCAAGGAATTAAACTGGGGCTATTGTTTAGTCTCCGTGAGCTGTTAACAAGGTGCAACCTTGAGGGAAGGAACAAGATAATCACAGAAGGAACACAACAACTGAGCCTTGAGTGAATTATCCTAATTAGCTTATAATTGGCATAATAGAAACCTGCCCCTGGGCAAGGAAAGCCCCCTACTCACTGAGCATGCCTAGGAAAAAAAAGGAGGATGCTGTGACTTTCAGTGGAGACGAGGCTGGCGAGAGCCAATGGGAACAAGGGTAACGGAGCCAACTTTTAAAAAAATACTGATAACTGTTGCTCGAAGTGTATAAATATTTTCTGTGTGTTAACTGAGGCGTGCTAGCTTTGTGGTCCTACCACCTAGCATCCAACTCTGCGCAGATTTGGAATAAAAGCAAATACCTCGGCCCTGTGTGGTTTTCGGCTCTCTGCACACCAGGTGGAAGAACCCATATTTAGGACAACCACATTGATATACAATATTGATAATATTGTATATTATCCATATACAGAGTGCTTACAATTAGCTACATAACCACTAGTGCAATCACTCTGTTTAAGATCACAAAAGCAAGGTTATAAAAAAAGTTTAGTGCTGAACACTTCCCCAAACATTAAGGAATAAAAATTGGGATTTTAAGACCGAACCCTACTCTGTAATAAAATGAATGTTTTTCATTTCAGAAAAAAAAAAAACACACCCACACTCGAGGTCCAGACACCTCAGATCTGATATAGGTTTAATGAAGACTGGAATTTAACATCTCAGACCTATGCTTAATTTAACAAAATCATAGGTGAAACACACGTATCTGTGAATCTACCAAAGAAAGTTTCAACTTGAAATTACCCTGCCACATACCATAGGCCGAAAAAAGACAAAGCTCTGATGATGGAAAGCCCCAGATGAGGAACAAACATTTTTGGGTGCTACTGAAGCCATTTATGCATACAAACCTGGTCAAACACACTGCTGAATTAATACCAAACCTTGAAAGAAAGGAATTCCCCAGCTGTGCAAAAATGAAGACCACTTGGGCTAACAAATGAACATTTATATGTACAGTATCTGACTTATGTCATTGTCAAGTTCTCTTTCATTTAGGAGAATTTGATAACCTCATCAGATATTGCTGCTGTGAAGAGAATCCTTATTTGTTAATTGAAATGACATCTGTTAGTGGAAAAAAAAAAGCAGACACACCATTCCTTGAAGATGCAGTTTATTCCCTACCAGATATTCCCTATCAGACATGATTTCAAGTAGTCTGAAGTTTAAAGAGGAGCAGTTTTGTGTTTCAATTAAGAAACCATTTGAGTCAAATGATCAGTACGCTTGCTCCTGAGGAATTATATTCTCAGCGCATATATTTATGCACCCACAAATTGCATTTTGTGCACTCTGCTAAGTTGCTGTGTGTGTATAGCGGGTAGTTGCATGCCAAGCTGTCCTGCGGGCAATTGCGACCACCACCTCCGTGCATCGCACAGGGGAGCACTGCACAGGCAACTGCCCCTGCAAAGCTCGTTGATGCTTATATGCCAGTATGCCGTGACGACTCATTATGTCGCCTTACGGAGTTTTTCATTCTGATCTCTTT
>NW_010546761.1:94955-98720 GCF_000687285.1 Phaethon lepturus
CCGAAGGCATAACGGTCCTTGCATTATTGTTTCAAAGCAGATAATAAATGAACTAGTTTAGGACTCCCCACAGGTCCTTTTTCGCACCCAAGCTGTTAAGAGCAGTAAACACCCTCTTCAACTTTTCTAAAAGAGCAGAATGGTACGAGGGTGAGACTTGGGTAATGGTTGAGTACAACAAGACCCGTATTTTAGTCAGGCATCAAGTACATTACAATATCATTTACATTTAGGCCTCTCTCTTTAACGGCTCTGCAAGTAAACAAACAGAAGCCAGATACAATTTTAAAGTTACATCAGCATTTAAAAAGCCTCTGTAAAAAAGTTTTGTTAATTTCTAGAACATATGTAAGAGTAATTAAAAAGGAAGAAGCATATTACCCTAGACATAAGTGTACAAAGGCTTAATTTAATACAAGGCAGGCCAGGTAACTGTCATGACTGAAGTTGCAAGAGCAATTAACCTTATAGGACAATGACATTTTAAGTGTCTATAAACTGGTAATAAAGATGTTTCAGCATCAAGGGCCCCATATAAAACTTCAGTAAAGTTTTATTTTCTGAAGGTACTTTATGTTTAACCACACTGCATGTCTGGTGTTAACAGCACAAGCAAAAAACAGATTAAGATGCATACTTGAAGATGCAATTAAAATAAAAATAATTACTTTTCTGAGACAGTGATATTTGATATCTGTTGTTCACCTGGCTCCTACTAAGATAAAGTCTATAACAAGCCATTACAATTTGCTCGTGGGGATTCTTGATGTAACATTAGTAATACAGATTAAAAGTCATCTTAGTGTCACATGCAAGCATACAGAATTTCCTTTATTAACTCTCTCATCATTCATGATGTTTTTAATAAAAAAAGACAAAGTTACCTTTATCTCTAACTGCAGCTAACAACCACACATGACTGCAGTTGATGAACTGAGGAGACCCCAGCCTGAGGTTTCTGGCCCATACAGCGAGAATGACACTTCCTTACAGTTCCAAATGCTCAAAAGTCCCAACAGAAGGAATAGTTAACACAAAATACTCTGCCACAACTCCTGAAAGAGATCTTGAGAGTGCAAAACATCTGACCTACAGCCCAAGTCTGGACGTAAGAGGCATGTAAAACCTTTCCATTCAGAAGTGAGCGTAAAGAGACTGCTTCAGCTTCATGAGAATCAAATGGACCACCGTGTTCTGAAAGGGGGAATGACTGCAGTGGCCTTCAATCAGGGATCTACCAAAATGTCACACTTTGTGAGCACAGATGGTCAAAGTAATGAAGGACACAGAACTACCTAGTTCAGTACCAAAGAGTGTCTAGCTTAGCCAGGGATTCAGTGTCACTGGTACAGAGTTATCTTCTGGGTGACCTCCATAACTACAAACCCCAGTGAACTGAGCTGTTTTCCATAGTGAAACTTCCAAGGAAGAGCCATCACACCAATATCTTTTAGCCTCCAGGGGGCACAAACAGCTTTTCCCACCTTACTTGTCAAGGAGTAGGTACATCTTGAACCTGATGCCAAAGCATGGGTCACCTACCAGCCTTTGAGATTCTCTGGGATATCAGAGACAGCCACATGGCAGACCTGGAGCAACAGCTGGAGGTTGGGTAGGATACCTTAGGTCATTTCAAATGAGATGCATAGGCAAGTGAATCAAGCTGTAGCTCTCCATGAGAGTTTGGATACCACATAGCCCCCTAAACATATCCAAGCCCAATACATAAGCCTGCTCTGTATTAGCTTCCAGAAACCTTCATCCTGGTGTTTAGGGTGGGTCCCAAGCATGGGGACATGGGGATGCTTATACACAACTGTATAAGCATCCTTATAAAACCTTCAAATCTTTCAGGCTGAAATAAATCCCTCTTAATCAAAGGTTGGTGGTTCTAGGTACAGTTTCTGTGTCTCCCATCTCCACCTCCAAAGCATCTTGCTCCTGCCCAGATACAAAGGGCTGGTGCAAGGAGCAAGGCCATAGTACCTATAAAGCAGACGACTCCTCAGTTGTCCATCACCCAGACATGCTGAGTCAGTTGTTTCAAGTCCTGGCAAAAGCCAGATGCTCAGGGCGGCTTGTCAGGATGCCATGAATTCTGAAGACTTCATTAAAGACCAAAACACTCAAAAGGCTTCTTACAAGTGGGGAAGCATGTGCCTTCCAAATTTCCCAACACCACAGAACAGTTTTGCATATCCTGAACATTAAGTTTCAGTATTTTCCATTTCTCTCTGACCTTTTAATATTGTAAATTTATTAGGACAATTTAAACTGGCATAAACAAAATTAGACAAGAGGCTTGTGGCTTTACTGATACCTAGAGAATCCCCCTCAGGTGACTAGGCATTTTGCTGAAGTTTGTTAAATTAGACCCATGAAAAGGAGCTTAGCAGGACATATTTTATTCTGTTATATCCATGAAGATTTACAAACCTTTTTTTACTTGCGGAATTAAACAGCCAGAGGCTAAGTGGGAGTTTTCTTTAGATTCTGCCCATACCTCATTATAGTGACATTACCAGGGCATTGGTGAAGAGTTGTACCGCTTTCCAGTGATGACTTCAGTGATCCTGGTCTCTCCCTACTTCCTCTCTTCACAGCAGCATTGTCAAGTTTAATCTAATCCACTTTAAAACTACAAGTACAGCACTTTCTTTTAGGAAAGCATTAAAAGGGAGTCCCTCTCAAGAACCACATTAGGCATCATAGTTCCAACTTCAGTGAGAGATTAAAAGATACGTGCTGAAGTTTAACCAGAACAAACCTTTTCATTATGAGCGTCCACATGTAATTGAGTGGTTTTGGAAGCAAATTATTGACTTGTCTGGAAATACGCATACAACAATTACCAGTTTATTACTACCGCTTCGTCGAATGAAAGAGCCTATTAAGAACGTTTATCCCAATTCCACATGAATCTCCTCTAAAGAATTTGTCTTCATTACACTAAGACTAATCAAGGCTGCTCCATCGTCAACAATATTAAGTTGTTCGACAATAATAAGTTGTAAAGCACAACTGCACTTGAAGAACTGTATTTTTCTGGCTGTAAAGGCTGCATCTCTTTGGATAGGTCCAAGTGATGATACACTGCATTCTACAAAGTCAGAAAAGTTACGTGAACAGGGGAGAACAGAAAATGGAAATAGGAAAAAGCACCCACCACTCTTCGGCAATATCCAAACCAGTCACTTGTAACAAGTAGCCCAGCACAGAATATGGAAACTCTGATTTCCTGTCACCTATCCATGTGATGCATGCAAGGCAGGCAACACCTGCTCTGGGCACTGTGCAGCCCAATGAACTTCTGCTTTGATGCAATCTTACTTTCTTTGGTTTCCTGTATCCTGCACCAGAGCTTCCACAAATAAACATTGTCATTATCAGCTGAGCGACAAACAGAGCTGAGGAAGGTGTGTGGACACACAGAGGAGAAATGTAGTTCTGAGCCAGGGAGAAAGTTTCAAGAATTTGGCCACTAAATTTAGAACTCGCAGAGTCCAGCACTGAAGTTCCTTGGGCAGTACAACAGATGGGTACTATAAGGGGGTTCCCTGGGGCTAGCATACCAACAAGAGAAAGGATTCCTACATCAGTCAATAATACACTCTTAAAAGGGAGATACAGCTGTGTTTTTTGTTTGTTTGTTTTAATTTAAGTTCCTCAAAGTCATAAGTATCTAGGAAATCAACAGTCTAAAAGTCTCCTGAAATCTCCTTCTTCCACCATCCAGTGTTATACGGACAACAAGCCCACTCTTTC
>NW_010546761.1:98751-106566 GCF_000687285.1 Phaethon lepturus
AGACTGCAGGTAATGAAACAGTATCTTTTTATTGCACACCTCCCCAGGAAGTGCTGAATCTGGATTCAATGACCTTACCTTGCCAACACTCACAACCACTTCTCCCATTTTCCATAATGTTTTTAAACAAGGACCAGGAGTAGCCTGTAGAACTACCTAGGGCTAAGAGTGCAGTGTAGTTCATTCTGTATTCACTGGGACTGAAATGGAGACCCACCTATCACCCACTGCACATTGTAAAGTACTTTTCAAATTCACTTTGTGCAATTTCAGAGTGTTTCCCACCACAGAAGACGAACCTTCTTGCACAAGTTCCATTTTTCACAGGCTATTAGTTTCACCATACTATATGCCTCACCCAACAGAGAGTTCAAGTTCTTTTTGATTTGAGCTTAATTAACATCCTGTGTAAGTGCTGATGTGTCAATATGCCACATACTTCTTGACCTTCCTTTGTGAAATAAAGGAGAAAAGACATTTTTGTGACATTTCAAAGGAGGAACACTACATGCACGTGGAAAAAAAACTATACACCCAACCATAAAACGCAAAAGATCTCCACATTTGACAGTGTGACAGCACCTGCACATTCAGGTCGGTACATTTAGAGGCTACTAATGTTTGCTTTCCTGCGTAAATGCAAGTCATCTACTAGTCATCTGCAAGTTTGTTTAGCATCATTTTGATTTGCAAAAATGCTAACATTGTTTGGTTGCACAGTGAAATCAGATTCAATACATCACTATTTTTAAAGGAAAAACAATCACACCATAAATTCATATTTGATCTTTGAAGCTATTTACCAGGAAAAACAAAGGCCTTTTCAGCATGACTCATCTTGTTATCATAGAGTAAAAACTGTTCCAGTTCCTCTCTGTCACCCTTACACTGAAGTTTTCATAGCAACCTGAAGTACTAACCAAACATCTGCGTGCAATTCTCCTGTTTTGCCTCTTACGTGACCATTTACACTTGGTGCTTACTACCTGCAGAGTTAGTGACAGTGAACTCCATCTACTTTGCCCTGATGCTAATGATTACATGAAAGTTCAGGACTCATCTTTCTAATAACTTTAAGATGTAAAGGCTGCTTTGGGTTTGAGTTTTTTATTTATAACAACTGCCTGTCCTTTACTAACTGTCCATCTAATACTAGTGTCATGTAAGGTGCCATCCAAAGTTATGACTCTGTTATGAAGAGATTACCTAACAAGCGTGCCTGGGCTTTGCTTAGGACATTTATTGCCCTATTACTTGACCGCAAATTTGATTTTAATATACTGCAGTAGGAAAGGCTTTAATCACAAAAAGAAAGTATCCAAGCACATCTGGGTCTTTTTGTTTTGTTTTCACAATGGATGTATCTCTCTTAGCACCTATATCACACCACCTTCTGGGAGTAAACAAGTGCGAGCATAAAGTGAGATCAGATTTTGCCACTTATAAACTAGACACAAACATGCACAGAGCACACTCTTGTACAGAAAGATTTACAAACAAATAAGCAAAGGGCAAAGACCAGAGTTTTCAATAACAGAGTTTATGTGATTCATGTGTCCTCTCTGTGAACTCTGTGCAACAGTGGGTGTGCATGTGTGTGTTTTCCAGAGCATGGGATGGAATCGGATGCGTCAGTCAGAAGAAGGTCATGGGCCCAAATGCTGACAGCCACATTGCATGTAGAGCACAGCCCAAATGCTGAGATTAGGACTCTCCCCCAGGCGTAATCGACCCAGCAATCTCAGTGCCAGCAACTACCAGGGTCCTGTCAAAATGAAAATATCCAGCACTGGCACAGCCTGGAAAACAAGTCAAGTATTGACATCTGTGTTCAGGACATCATCCAGAAATGTCTTTCCATATAAATAGTGCGTTACCTGACTTTCACATGTCATCATTCTCCTTTTCAGGGGAGAACCCGGGCTATTCAAATCTCCATTCCCCTTTGTTCTTCAACACTGATTTAATTTCAGTAGTTAGCAAAGGCTTCCTGATGATAAATACTAATTAAATTCTGTCACTGTATCTACCTGTTGTACCAGAGTTCTCAACAGGTCTTCTCTGGGACTTCACAAAGACCAGAATCTGCCTCAGAACAGAAGCGATACATCTTATGAAAAGGGAGATGCTATTCTTTCTACGCGACGCCTCTGAACTGTATCCTCTGGGAACGGTCACAAGGCTGACCTGCTCCCTGTAGTCACAATCTTATTAAAAACACAAAACAGGAAAAGGCTGAAATTTGTTGTAATGTTCTGTGAGCCTCTGCTTTGCAGGAAGAAAGGGGCTGCGTTCAATTAGTATGGGCTCCTACGGAACAGCTGAATGAGCTAAGACCTACCCTCAGGGAGTCGGGAGGTCTCTGCTCATCCAAAAGCTGTGGCTTCCTCTTCCTCGCTAGCAAGTATCAACAGTGAGCTCTCTTCTTTCAGGTCTTTAAGTTACTATTATGCTATTACACACACACACTAGCTTCAAGCCTCTTTTTATACCTAATAAAACAGCACACCCTTACAGGTCACCTTCAGCTCTTCTCCTGTAGTCTTGATTAAAACAAGTGGGTGCTGCCTACCCATAAAACTTTTCCAGACTCGAGGCTTCTACTGCTTCTCATATTTTAGAGATGCTGACATACGTGTTTTTGTACTCCCAAATTGCCTACACTCATCGGCAATCCTAACTCTCCTGTTTAACATTTTGCACAGAGCGCAGCCGTTCACGTACCAACACTGCGATGACTCAACCGCACCGGGTGACCGTGAACTGCGTGCTCAAGTTCTCCGCAGTGCCAATACACAGTCTGCCTCTTAGCTAACTTGTAAGTGCTGCTGTTTATTATAGATGCCACGTCTACCCCACACGCGCTGGGAAAAGGCACAAAGCTGTAGGCACCGTTTTACTGTGAAATGGGGAAAGGGTGCCTTGTTTGTGGACTTGCATGGAGATTTCAGCCCCAGGAAAAACAAGGACGTAACTAATCTAGGGCTTTGCAAACTCCTGCTAAATGGCGGGAAGCTGCTTGATTCAAAACGTGGACAACCTCCATTCTCCCAGTGCACAGAGAGGGAAGTCTGATAACACAGCTTTTCCACCAGCAAACACAAATGGACTCACTTTAAGGGAACCTATTCTAGTCACCTTCATGCCCAGAGTGTAGGATTAGGCCCCAGAAATTTCTCATGTCCCTCACTTTCTTTGCTTGAATGCAAATTCCAGTCTTCTGCTTTAAATATTTCTAGCTTAGGTATAACCCACTGTTGATCAACCTGTTTTCAGTGCTTATCTCTTGATTTCCTCCATAGGAGATGCAAGTGTTTCTAACTGCAGCTGAGCTTTTTCAGCCCCACATGTAGATTTGGTTGCGTTTGGCTGGGGGAGGCTCCAAAGCATTCCCAGATGCCAGCTAAGCTGACAGGTCCTCAAGGAAAAGGTATGTCTTTGTTCTCCAGTTGTTGCCTGGTTTCTGACCAGAGACCACTAGATTGCTTTAGTACAGGCAGTATTTTATTAAAATGGCATAACAAATACTAGCTTTACATCTCTCTACGCAGGCTTCAATAATACTACAGAGCAGAAATGCAAATCTATGTATTCTGTATTCAGCAGAGATCAGTGCCTCAGGACAGGCAGCTGGGAGTACTGTTAGGGGAAGGACAGACATGAAACAGCAGGACAGAAGATGCTTGCTTGACAACATATCAAGATAAATCTTGTCTTTGCACCAGGCTTGTGCACTGTATGCCTCTGAGGCATAGCATTTCCAGTTTAGATTTATTTGGAAAACATTCTCTAAGGTTACAGATCTCGCATTTCTGCAGAGGCCTGGCCTTAAATGTTGCTTTAACTAATCAAGAAAGCACCAACAATGCTAAATTTATCTCTAAGAGTTAAAATTGTGAGTGAAAGGCAGCTTCTGAAAAACAGACCTCGATACCTATATGAAAAGAAGGTTTCTGGCTCTTACTAATGCATCTTTCAATCTTAAGCAGTAAAACTGATAGGTTCTCTCCGTTCTTCAGAGAAGCTAGAGATATCATCCAGAGTCTACAAAATGGGGCTTCAAAGAAATCCATTCTCCAAAAAAATAGAAAAACTGATGCTGACTGATGGATGGGGATCGGTTAAAGTGATTTCTTAGATGCATTATGTATTAATACGTCTGAGACTGTGTGTTCACTGAAACAAGTGTTAGGAGGCATGCTAAAACTTTTAAGGGAATAAGAAAGAAAAAAGTTAAACATTATATTTCAAAGGAATCTACAGGAGGATTAACACTAAGATCTTTTTATGAACACTAATACTGAGCGCTTACATGAAGATCAAGAAAATAGACATCTCCACAGGAACTCCTGCGAGTTATTTTTTGTTTTAGAAGACACTGCTGCTTTTCATTGCACTTAACAACAACCCTGTGTTATTTCTGTAGCTCTCTTGCTGAGCCCACAGCAAAGGTATTAGTTCCAACACTGATCATCAACTATAACACTACCCCAAAAAAAAAAAAAAAAAGAAATCCTCCTATTTAGAAAGAACACAGTCCCAGAAACCAAGAGAACACATGCCTCGACCAGGGGTCCTGAGCAAAAGAGATTTGCAGTTCTGAGGACTCGGGCTTACAAATCACCTCAGTGCTATCTCCACCCTCCCAGGTGGCTGGCTGGACAGATTAAGTTTAAAAAGTCAGGGGGGAAAAAAAAAAGCCTCTCAACCTGAAAAACAATTGAGCCCTTGCAGCTCTCAGGAACAGGGGACTTCTGTCAGCAGATGAACTTAACCAGGCTGCTCTTCCTTAGTGTCTTAACTGCAGATGTAGGAATCTAGGAAGAGGGTCCCATATTTAAAAAAAGTCAACATCCTTTGGGGTTTGCTGCATTCAGGCAAAAGCTATTTATGCAGCAGAAGTGGGGTGGTGTTTTTTTTTCCTTCCCCCTCAAAAGCAACAAAAAAGAGATACGTTTCCTCAGACTCATTTGCAGAGTGACCTTGCTGCTACTAACACATTGAAGGCACTGTTAGAGGTTAGAATGCAAAATGATTAAGACGGCCAGAGATCAGCTATATGCCGGGGAAGCAATGTTTCAGTTGATAATGCAAGGTTGTGCTAAAGCCTGTGAACACAAAACACGCTCTTCTGTCAATAAACTCTTACCCTCTTTTCCCTCTTTGCTCCAGCTCAATTACAAACTCTCAGAATGGATGTATCACGGCAGAGCCGGCTTATATATCAGTGAGTTAAGGTAATCAAGTTCAGGTTCAGCCATGAAAGCCTCCATGATTTCAATAAAATGGAAAAAGTGTAAGTGAAGACAGAATGAGTCCCGCATTTTCTGCTGTTGTAATGGAGTTGAGTTACAAAGCAACCCTCGTCTGGGCAGCTCCAGATGCCAGGTTATTTGAAGCAGTGGACAGGTTACAGCACAAAGAAACACATATTAATTGAAAATACTCCTGTTTCAAAAGCATAACATTGCTATGATCTATGCATTTTAACAGTTTGTGTTGTACATTCATCCTACAGCTCATGGAAGGCGCATTTTCAAGGAAGCTAGAAGTTAGGTAGCATTCTTAAGATGAAGGGCATGCTATTATGTAAATATATATTCACATAAAACAATGATCTGGGACAACTAAACAAGTTATTTCTTAATTTCTTGTAAGGCTTATAAATAATTGAAAAGACAATGTTCCGAAGTTTGGATGTGTCATAAAAGCTAAGTTTAGAAGGTGAAGAAATTATTTCAATTAAACAGAATAAATGTCAGCAATGAATGCCTAAGCATTTTAATGAATACATCTGTAATACTATGGTGCATGCTGAGGCACAGAGCCAGTGGGGGTATACACATACAGACAAGTTATTTGTGAATATAATTTAAACTGCGTAAGAAACACCTACTCAGACTGGGGAAAAGTTACTTGAAACAAAATCTGCAAGAGCTCCAGAAATTTCTCTAATACCAAAGTCTGGTTGCAGAATTACGACACACAAAGATGAAGCATCAAACGGGTCCAAAACCAGGGAATTGGTTTGGTCCAAGCAGCTGAGAAAATTCCTTTAACTTGATTCCCAATGCATACAAAGCAGTTGTGCAAGAGAGCAGTTCCACTGATTTAAGTGGCAGCATTTCCCACCCTGTGAAGGAGACAAGAACTAAGCTTTCTTCCTGCAAGATGACATACTAGAAAAGTGCCCAGTCAGCTGAAAGACAACATTCTCCTCTACTAAAAAAATTAAGAGGGCAAAAGAGGTATACACACAACACACACAATGGGTAAATAGAGCTGGTACTCAAATTATTTCTCCTCAAGGAAAAGTGTCTCGAAAAAAAATTAGAAGGCAATGAGTTTTAAATTAAACAAAACCAATCTGCTGCCTGTTCATAGCAGTATCCACACTTCAAAGACTACCACTGCTAGGACCCCCAAATCACTGTCAGCACTCCAGAACACTGGAGTTATGATCACTCACTGGCTGTTGTATTGCTCTTCAAGCCATTACTTACCCTGTTGCTTTCAACAAGCCCGATTCCCTTAACCTATCGCAAAATTCAATGCAATACTGGATTTATCATTGTATTTGGTAAGCAGCAACCATACATTACATTACTGGTGATTAAACAACCCACAACGGTGTCCAACACGCCAGCACTTTGAATCCAAAGAAGACAAGCTGTGAGCTGTATCATAGACATGTTATCAGTACGCCGCATACTGTATTGCACACTGTCTTATTGATTATCATCTACGATACATTTTCTATTTGGTTAATTATTTTTCCCCATGGGAAAAGCATGCTGACAAGCTCCAGTGATCAGTGGCACCGCAGACTCAGCTCACATTACGAGCTCTTACCTGAAGATCTCGCACTCTGAATTTTCCCAGCCATATGTCCTCCTTGTACAGAACCATGCAGGTCTTCCACAGCCCATGCTTAATCATTTGATGGATTATTGACAACCTGCTCCTTAATCCTTTATTTCACTATCCATCCCTCTCTAAAGATCTCCATTACCTCAGCTGTACAGCTACAATAACTAGATTTTGTATTTTTGAAACCTTCAATTATAATCTACAAATAAAGCCTTAATCAGCACATAGCTGAGCTGTGAAAAGCATTGCCATAGGGATTTTAGGTCGAGATTAACAGAAAGGACAGTGTAAGCACACACACTAACCATTTGAAAGTGTTAGGGATGTGACCTCTTCACATCTCGGGACATGAACCAAACCAGCAGTACTTCAGAAACGATTTTCAGGCAACTTCGTGTTCTTGCACATACTGCTGAAAGTCAATGAGATGGTCCATACATCTGGCAGTTTATGGCAATTCCTGAACTCATAGAGGCATTAAAATTGATTTTGAGTTCGGACAATCAAACTAACAAAAAAATCTCTATAAGCTTGAAGCACTTAAGAGTAAAATTTAACTTGCCATTTAGCACCAGTACTTAGCCTTTCCCAGTATTTTCCAGGCATTTTGTCAAACCAAAATTAGAGTTTCCAGATCATGAAGGTAAAGCCTGACTCTCTTGCTCCACAAAGAATTAAACTGGACCATGAAGACTTTTTTTTTTTTTTTAATAGAACTCACCCCTCCTGTCCTCAGAAACACTTCTGCTGTTAATTCACCCCTCTTGTCCTTAGAAACACTACCTGCTGTTAAACTGCCTTCACAGGCTCATGAGAAAGCTCAGTTGTCTTCCTCTGTCCTTCAGACACAGCAGGAGAAATGTCTGCAGATAACAACTTTCTATTAAATTCTTTCCGTAGGTGAGCAATCTAGCCAGGTACACCCCTCATGAAGGTACAGGGAAA
>NW_010546761.1:106597-135715 GCF_000687285.1 Phaethon lepturus
CTCCCCAGGAGACTGTCAGGTGAAAGGTAACTCATGAAGTCATGGAAACAGATATTCAGTAGACAAGATCAGGCCTGTTGGAGACTTCACATGGGACAACTGGAATACCAAAGGCTTGTAGAAGCGAGAAAAGTGAACACTGAACAGAGAGCAAGTAACGGCAAATAGGGAATGGTGGAAGCTGCTAGGAAATCAGCACAAACAGAAAGCAAAACATTGTGCATTTATTCAGCAATTTGTAAGAAATTGCAACTTCTGACAAAGAATGTGAGCTATCTTGACAAAGAATCATTATGAATCTTTTGGCCTACAAATCAAACTTTGATTTCCAAGATTCAAGTGGTGACCAAGTCAGTCAAATCTTTGAAAAAGAAACTAGGAGAAGGTTTTATCATTGCATGGAGGAATAAATTGTGATACTTAAAAACAAAGAGCCATGAGAAGCATAGAAATCCAAGGCCAAAAAAATAGAAGAAACACTTTTCAACAGTAATAGACAAGTTCAAAGAATAAGGAAGCCAAAACAGAATTAATTAGAATTCAAATTCTTATTAATGAATAGTGTTCAAAACAGTAGTAGCCTAAATGAATAAAATTTAAAGTGATGAGCAAGCAAAAAGCAACAGCATCCTATGACCTCTCAGTCATCTCTCCTCCAAACCAAGGTATTTGCAGGAGGAAGATACAAGTCGTATCAGGGCAATAAGGTTTTCCACAATCAAATGAAACACTGAAGCGGAGAAAAGCCAGTTTCTTTATCATCCTGAGTACTGGAATGAGAGCAATCTTTTCCACATAGTCTGGAAAGTTACAGCTCAAGTTGTAATTGAGATTAACAAGCCATATTTAGCTGCTGGTTGAGGACTAGAAGGACTCACAGTGAGTATTTCAACAAAGACAATGTATAAGCTGAAAATAACAGTGCAGGTAGCCTTTTTAAAAGGAAAAAAAAAATCATTATTTTAATAACCATAGAAAAATACAGCTTGGAAGAGGCATCTGCAGGTCACCTAGGCCCATCCCCTCCTCAAAGCAGGGCCAGCTTCTAAGTTAGACCAGGTTGCTCAGAGCCTCAGCCCACCAAGATTTGAGTCAGTCTTGGGGTTAGACAGTCCACAGCATCTCCGTGTCCTGTTCCTGTGCTTGAGCACCCTTCGGACAGGGCTCTGAGCAACCTGATCTAGTTGAAGATGTCCCTGCTCATTGCAGGGGGGCTGGACTAGATGAGCTTTAAAAGGTCTCTTCCAATCCAAACTATTCTATGATTCTATGTTGTAAAGAATCTTCCCTCAATCCCACAGGAATTCTATTGCAGCTACTTCTGTCCATCGCCTTTTGTCCTTTCACTGTACATTTGAGAAAACTCCATCTTCTCTACAGGCCCCTCTTAGGGAACAGAAAGGCTGCAAATAGATGCCTAGATCCCTGCCTGGGCCATCTCAAGGCTAAACCACCACATGTCCTTCAGTCTCCCCAGTATGTGTCATGGTCCACACCCTGACCACATTAATAGCCTTCCACTGGCCTCACTCCAGTCTGCCTCTTACACTGGAGGGAATGGGGAAACACCAACACTAGATACTAATAATACAATAGTATTCCCCTCCAAGGAACAAAGCTTTTAAACAGAGGTGGGTTCGCAAGTGGTTTCCCTTTTTCATCAATAGAGACACATAGGTAAGGGAAGCGGCATACCCAGTGGTGTCTGGTACATTCGTATTTGGCATCCCAGTTGCATTGCCTTGTTGCACAGGCATCCTTTACACAAGGATTTCATACATTGCCAAGGCAATTAGTAAACCTGATACAAGTGGAAGGCACCTCAGAGCCTCCCGCAGAGACAGCAACCTCTCACAGAACTAATTGTGCTCAATATCACATCCTAAAAACCACAAAACCCAAAAGAAGTGTTAGCTAGTTTTAGGAATACAGTGTATGGGGAGATACAGACTAAATGAAAAATAACTTGCAACTTTCCTGTGTATCATGGATTGAAATTTTAACAAGACAGAGGAAAAAACATCTATAAAGGACTTTACCAAGTTGAGTGACACTGTTCTAATTACACTGGATAATCTTGAAGCAAAGAATTTTTTCCATATCATGCCTTTAACGGATTTATAGGAAAAAAGAAAGCCACAAATTACCTTAAGAACTGAATCGCTCTGAAGATTAATGATATTTAGCCAGAAAAGACTTCAAAGACGCAAAGCATCCTTCCAAAATCCCATTCATCCAGCTGCCCAGGAACAAGCAGGTTGGTTCTGCTGAACAACTGGCAAGGAGGATATGGATTTCCTTGTTTATGGCAGTCAAACAAGAAGCTGAAGCCAGTAGATTTCCACAGCTATTCTTCAGGGCTGACTTATCACAAGAAAAGTAGTGAACTGTCATCTGAGCTCCATAAGGCAAAGCAAAGGGGTACTCTAAGGATAATTTTTACGAATTCTCCTGAGTTCATACACCTTCCCCAACATCCTGCTGCAGGTCAAGGAGATTTTTGGGGTTTTGTTTTTTTTTTTTTTTGGTGCCTAATGCAGATCACTAGGAGGCTCTTCTTCCCCTCAGACCCCAGGAACCAGCTGCTGAGCCAGCCCATGCAGCTGGGCTGAGACGCACCTGCTTGCTCTGGATCTTCTGGAGGATCGGCTCAGCACGCTGGGTCTCTCAAAAGCAGTTCAGGTCCCTTTTTTAAGGATGAGAAAACTCATGGGAACAGTACCAAAGCTTTGGTAATTGTCGGTTACCTTGACACCACCCATAATACAAGCCAAGTAAAAAGCAAAGGAATAATTGACTTACAGAAATCTAAACAACAACCACCCTGTTTCTAATGTTATGAAGGACGAGTGAACAGAAATAGAAGTGTGATTTTTCTCTTTCATCCCCTCATCCTAGGATCAGATCTAAGAGGCTTCTCAATCTTTGTTATACAGTTTTAGATGAGACAACTGCGTGGTGAAGGCTCCGCTCTTTGAACAAGTCTCCAATCCTCACATTTTCCACAGAGTGGGGAATATATATATAGGCTGAGGAACATGTTTGCCATAACACCCCATCCCTCCTGTGTGGCCTCCAGCTAGATTCAGATCTGGTCCCTCTCTCACCCTTTAGGACTACTGTATTTAACTTTACTAAGGATGCAATTTCAGTAAGCTTCCCCCACCCCCTCCTCTCTTCTATTGACCATCCTCACCTCTTCAGAAATGCTTAAAGTACAGATTGATGACGATCCCTGTGAGAAAGCTATAAAAAGGGAAACAAATAATACTATTTCCACAGGCAGGTTACAGACTGAACAAGTTAGGGCTGGATTAAAAGTACCTCTGACTTCTTACATGTGTTTCACAGCCCACACCAAACGTCCTGCTGCTCTGAGCCAGCCAACGGAAAGATAAATTGAGGAAGGGGGGAAAAAAAAAAAAAGATACAGTGTAATCACTAAACAGAAGGAAACTGTAAATACAGCCATAGAGTGCCTCTCCAACAACGTAGTTTCATGCAGATAAAGTCATTTCCTTTGCACAATAGAGATCAATAACAATCCCTCAAGATAAATACTGCAAACCATATGCCACTGCAGGAATAAACCAGTAGATTAGAAACTGAAGGGATTATTTATGTAAAAAATCTACATTGTTTATTATTTAGTTTGTACAGCAGGTTCCTGAAGGTCTCTGAGGAATGATAAACTCTGCACATTTAAGGGCTGCTCATTTCTTACACCGCTGAAAGGCAGCCGCCCTGGGACTGCTCTGTTGCCTCTCCTGGCAATTTTTTCAGGCATTTTTACAGTATGTGGCATTTTCCTTAAAGTTATGGCTGCAGTTTTCATATTATACAAAGAAAAGTTTCTGTCCTTCATCAAGTAATGGAAAAGTCAAAAACATGAATGCTTTCAAAAGAAAAAGAGGAAAAAAAAAAAACCCAAACCAAAAGACCTACCACCTCACAGGCTTATTCCAGCTGCAGGAGTGCAACGGCATCGCGACACCAGTGACCGGAAACCTCCTCTTCAGCTGTTCCACAGAGGACCACCCGGTTATCAAATACTGGCTTATAGTCTTGGTATAGGCAGGTGCATCCAGAACAGGTTTATGTTGATATCAAGTACTTCCACAGAACATAAGTTATGTTCAAACTGAGTTATAAGAAAGGCCTCTGGTAGAAGGGCTATTTCAGTAGTTCTCCGGTGGTGAAAAGCCAGTTCTTTATTAAAAAAAACCCCAACCAAACAAAAACCAAACCACAACCACCAAACACCACACACACACGAAGTGCCAATGCTTCTCATGAAAGGGGCTAAGGACACTCAGCGCTGTAAGGAAGGCTGTTTCATAGGATCCTGGTTTTAGTTCAAACATCTCGGACGCTGCTGGACATAGAGAAATGCTATTCTGACACAAAAGCTCTGACTTTGTGCAGTACACAAGACTAGAGACGGTAATACTGGGCCTTCAGAGAGCTTCTACTAAAGTTGCAAAATTCAATGAAAAATAGTACAGATCCTTCTTTTTGATAGGCACAAGGATTATCTTCCATCACTAGAAAAAGCTATAAAGCGATATTCTGTGAGAATACCTGAATTGATATTTCAAAGAGCTTCTTTTGAAAGAATGATTTGTAGATCACAAGGACCAATGGGTCTTTTATCAAAGAAAATGGATTCTTTTTCTGAACCACAAAGGAAAGATTGATGATATCCTAGACCACATCTCCATTTTTAGGAGTTGTGTAGTGCCAAAAGACAAGTTACAGTGGCTTAGCACTTTACAATACCACAAATAACTCACATACTAATTACAGATTAAGTTCTCATGGTGTTTTATGAAGGCCAGAAAACAAAATTATAACACAGGGAATTTCACTACATGATTTGTCTTATCACCCTCTGTATATATTAAGGGTGACAAGGAGCGTTTTAAGTAATAAGTGCACATGACAAAACAGCAAAATGAATACAAACGTGTCAGTGTGTTGTTTTATTGTCTTACCAGGGCTAAGGAGGAGTATATATATGTAAAAGTATGCTCCATGTATGAATGTAGAGATACTTCCAGCTTGATCATACCCCTTGCTCAACTCAGTAATAAAATTCCTATCAGCTCCTTATTTTGAACACAGTCTCTATGGTAAGGCTTTCCAAAATTATTATCCAACCCAGGGAAAAACATGCAAATTGTATTCCCTTCTAGGTTTTTAGAAGGAAAAAAAATTATATATACCTTTCTTTTTAAACTAGCTCCATTATTATTGATTTTTTCAAAGCAATACTTTCCCAGAGAGCCAGCACCTAATATGTTAAATGACAGATAAAATTTATTCAGCCTCAACAAAATATGGAATACATGTGGTTTTACACATACCAAGGAGAGGTCAATGCAAGGGAGTATGGAAGAAAGTGGGTAACCCACACTGGAATTTACCATTACGTTAGCATATGCGGTCCTCATAAGACACAACAGATCTGTGGAGACCAGAAGCAAACAGCTTCCCAGCTGGATGGGACTTGCCAAGGGCTGCACCCTTCATGCCCATCTGCCTTACACATCACCCAAAGTGTGAGATTCCACCACTGTTTTCTTGTGGAAATTTTCTCTAAATTTCTCTAAATCTCTCTCAAATTCCCAACCTTTTTCTTCAACTTGTGAGCCAGTGGCCAAGGCTCAGTCATAACCCTTGGTACTGAAAAACTGAGCAAGGTTAGACTTAGCAAGCAAGAAGCAAGAGCACATTATAATAAAATAACGCATTCCTACAAGACACAGGTTTTTTGCTAGCTTAATGAGCTAGCCATCATAATAAAGAAGATAAAATTAAGAGTAAATGTCATTCCAAAGTCCCTTAGATTCCCAGAAGATTCAAGGACAATGCTACTTGTCAATCATTTAACTAATGCTTATTCCTCTAGTGCTGTACCACTCATTGTGCAAGGGGTAGAGCCACAGGTGATAAGAATCCTGCTTCTCTCCTGTTTCCTTTTTCCTTTTTACTGTTGTTGTTGTCTTCTCTAGGCTTTGTTCTTTTGGGTTAATGTGGCATGTCTCCAACACAGCCTTTGAAAATAACTATAATGTGATTTGGGTTTAGTGTCATTAAACCTGATTAGCAAGGAGTGCTCATGAAAATCCGTAATTACCTCCCAAAACAAAAAGACATTTTTTGCCAAGGAGCTACAAAGAACTTTACTTCCATTTAACTATTTGGGACACTCAAGAAAAATTATTGTCACATTGTTTTCCCTCTGCACTTTTCTGTGCCTTGTAAATATCATAAAATACAAAAATCTGCTGAAAATATGTCTTCTCTCAAAGCCGATTTCTAATGTGAAACAAATATACAGTCTTTATTTAAACAAAATAAAATTAAAAGCCCTTGAGAGCATAACATATCTTGATGGATGCGCTAGTGCTTTGGGTACAAGGCTGGACTTGGCGACTGAATCTATAATAGTAAAAAAACGTTCCAGCTGGCCAGTAGGACAGTGTGGTTAACATCCACACAGCTCAACTGCTTAACCTCCCAAAACAGCGGCGTTGCAGAGAGCACTGTCCAGTAGTTTGGGGGTTCTCCTCCCCCACCGCTTCCTTATGGTTTTTTCTTTGCATTTGTTATTTCTTGGGAAGGGGAGGATAAGGCTTTAAACCTCGTGAGTAGAGGCGTAAGAAACTTTGGTCTAAGGCATACACCGACACGCATTCTTCCAAGCCCTCGTTTTCATTTAACATTTAGTAGAGGACAATCTCTGCCTGGAGGTTTTTTGGTCTGCTTTCAGTTGCAAATTGAGCTGAGATCAGCCTTTGTATCAACTGCTGCTTGAAAACCTTGGTAAGAAGCAGGGAGAAAAAGAGCCTTTCTCCCCTGCAGCATCAGGAAAAGGGTCTGGCGCGGCTCCACTGCTGTGCTCCATGGGCAAGCAAACCTCTCCCCCGAGCTTTGTGGAGTCCAACAGCTTTCTTGTGTGATTTTTCCAGTAATACCATCCTCAGAGAATGAGCTTGCCTGTAGGTGGCATAAGCAAAACCCAGTTTTCCTGTGCACTATTATTTTAAGAGGTTCCCAAGCCTCGCTAGCTGTGTTAAATTAGAAGCTTGTATGGCCCCAACCCCAGTTTTGAAGCTAGTAGGTGTTCTTGAGCTGTGAATGCCATAGACTTCTCCCCATACAGCTCTCACATCTGTATCCAGAGATGTTCATCGCAGCATAAGTATTTCCCCATCTTCTACACAGGGACAGAACAGCAATGCCTGGGCAACGGTTGCATGTTGTACACACGCTGAACTCCATTCAGAGGCTTGATTAAGTGTCCTCTGTACCTGAATGACAGTTGGGTCTGCAGTCTGGAAAGCTGCCCTTGAAGTGCTCTAACATGCAAATTTAGAGATGTAGGTGGAAATACATGTTGCAAAATAATATTTGAGGAACTCTCCAGCCCTAGGCAGTGAAGGTAAAAAACATTGACAATCTCAGTGGTAAAGTGAGAAATGTAGCAAGTGGACTAAAGTCACCTTCATGGAAGAACTAAGTAAGCAAACTGTGTGTCGCTCATATTAGAAGCAAATAAAATTCCACTCACACATTTGCCCTCTACATTCAGTATGATCATGATATCACGAAAAATAACAAGATTACTTCAGAAGGTCTCAGGCTTGCCTCTACTGCATAGATTTATGGGTACACACAAGTACAACTGATAAAATACCTAGTTAAGACCCCCTGCTCTTCCCCTCCATTCCAGTTTCAATTAACCCAGTAGAAACTAAAATTATAGGCATATTCCCACTCTAGCCATTTCCTTTTTCACTCCACCATATCAGAGGCTTAAAAACTGGGAGCCAGGTTCCAGCTTAGAATCATAGAATACCCCGAGTTGGAAGGGAACCATAGGGGATCATGGAGTCCAACTCCCAACTCCACATGAGGCAACCTAAAAGTTGAACCATAACTCTAAATGTATTGTCCAAATGTTTCTTGAACACCTACAGGCTTGGGGCCATGACTCCTTCCCTGAGGAGCTTTTTCCAGTGACTGACCACCCTCTCGGTGAGGAACTTTTTCCTCATATCCAATCTGAACTTCCCCTGACACAGCTTTAAGCCATTCCCTGTCATCCTATCACTGGACACCAGAAAGAAGAGATCAGCACCTCCCTCTCTCCTCCCCCTCATGAGGAAGTGGTAGGCAGCAATGAAGCCATCCTTCAGTCTCCTTCTTTCTAAGCTGAACAAACCTAGTTTCCTCAGCCGCTTGTCATAAATCATGTCTTCTGGTCCTTCCACCATCTTTGTTGCCTGCCTTTGGACACATTCTAATATTTTTATATCTTTCTTATATTGTGGAGCCCAAAACTGTACTTGAGATGAGGCCACACCAACACTGAGTATATGTGGGACAATGACTTATTTCAACCAGTTAGCTGTATTGTGCTTAATGCACCGCAGGATAGGGTTGGTCCTTTGGGCCACCAGGGCGTACTGTTGACTCATATTGAGCTTGACATCAACCAAAACCACCAGATCCCTTTCAGAAGGGCTTCACTCCAGCCTCTTGTCCCCCAGTCTATACATGCATCCAGAATTATTCTGTTCCAGGTGCAGAATCCAGCATTTGTTAAATTTCATGCAGTTGGTGATTGCCCAGCACTCTAATCTATCAAGAGCTCTCTGTAAGGCCTCTCTACCCTCGAGGGAATCAACAGCTTTTCCTAATTTAATATTATCAGCAAACTTACTTACTGTGCACTCAAATTCTATGTTCAGGTCACTGATAAAAGCATTAAAGAGAAATGGCCCTAAAATCTGAGCCCTGGGGAACATCACAAGTGACTAGTTGCCAGCCAGATGCTACCACATTTATGCAACTCTGAGTCCAAGTCTTCAGCCAATTGCTCACTCATCATACTGTGTACATGTCTAGCAGTATACTGGACATTTTGTCCACAAGGATATTGTGAGAGACAGTATCAAAAGCTTTGCTAAAAATAGATAAGAAAAAAAAAAATCACATCCACTGTCTTCCTTTCATCCACAAGGAGGGTAATGTGATATAAAAGGGTATCAAGTTAGTAAGGCATGACTTTCCCTTTACGCACCCATGTTGGCTTGGGCCAAAGACTACATTCTTTCAAGTGGTGTTTTCAATAACTCACAGAATAATCTTCTCCATAATTTTACCAGGCACCAAAGCAAGACTAACAGGCCAATAATTACCAGGGTCATCTTTTTTGCCTTTCTTGAAAATTGGAATAACATTTACTAGTTTCCAGTTGATTAGGACCTCTCCAGATTCCCAAGACCATTGGTAAATAACAGAGAGATCTCACAATAACATTGGCCAACTCTTTCAGTACCCTGGGGTGAATCCAATTGAGTCCCATAGACTTATGTGCAAGCAGCTGCAGCAGCAAATCCTGTACCAGTTCAAAGTCAACTGGGAGCTTACCACTCCCCTAGTTGCAGTCCTCCAACCCAGGGTTCTAGGGGTCCCAGGGCCCATCATTGGTGTTAAAGACCAAGGCAAAGAAGGCATTAAATGTCTCTGCTTTATCTTCATCCGTGTTTGTGAGGTGACCAATTTCATCAAGCAATGGACCGATGTTTTGTTTAGTGTTCCTTTTGCTGTTACCATACTTCAAAAAGCCTTTTTTATTATCTACCACAGTACTGGCAAGCTTCAACTCCAACTGAGCTTCGGCCATACAAATTTTCTCCCTACAGTGGTGAACAGCATCTCTGTACTCCTCTTGTGTAGCCTGACCTTGCTTCTGAAGTCCATACACTTTCATTTTCTGCCTAAGCTCCAGAAGGAGATCCCCATTTAACCAAGCTGGCCTTCTGCCCTGCTTGCTTGACTTCTGACACATTGGAATTGCCTGCCTCTGCACTCTTAAAAAATGGCTCTTAAAAGGCAACCAGCATTTAGGGACCCCAATACCCTTGAAAGCAGATTCCCAGGGAACTTTACCAACTAGTACCTTGAGCAGCCTAAAGTCTGCTCTTACAAAATCCAGGGTAGAAGCTCTGCTGACATTTTTTCTCATATCAAAGATTTTAAACTCAAACATTTCATGATCACTGTGGCCAAGACAGCCACCAATCATTACTTCACCCCCAAGACCATCTCTACTTATAAACAGGTCTAGGAGGCCACCTCTCCTAAATGGCTCCCTTAGTACCGTATCAAAAAGTTACCCTCAATGAGCTTCAGGAATTTCCTGGATCTGTTCATGTCTGCTAGATGATAGTTCCAGTTAACATCTACGAAACTGAAGTCTCCCATAAGGACAAGTGCAACTGATCTAGAGATTTCCCTTAATCTGTGTCATCACCCTGGCTGGGTGATCCACAGTAGACTCCCACAACAGCATCCACTTTATTAGCTTTTCCCCTAATCCTTACCCAGAGGCTCTCAACCATGTTGTCCCCAACTGCAAGAGCTGTATGGTCCAATCCCTCCTTTGCATAGAGTGCTACCCCTCTGTCTCACCTGCCTCTCTCTCTTGAAGAGCTTTTAACTGTCCATGGCAGCACTCCAGTCACAGTACTCTTCCCACCAAGTCTCACTTATACTAATGATCATTTAGCTCTGGGACTGAGTGAAAGCTTCTAGCCCTTCTTGTTTATTCCTCATACCATGTGCATTACTGAACAAACATTTCAGACACGCTCCGGTGTATTCAGTATATCACAGAGCAGAGTGAAAGCCCTCACTAGCACACCGTCCCTCATTGTCATGCCATCCCATCACTTACCACTACTAAGCCTGATTTTAGTCCTTTCTCCCTTCAAACTGAATTTAAAGCTCTTTCAATCAGCCCCGCTAACTTTTTCCCCCATTGACAAAGATGAATCCTGTCATGTCTCAGCAAGCCTGGTGTCACATATATTACCCCATGATCTAAAACCTCCAAATTCTGCCAGTGACACCAGCCTTGGAGGCAGGTATTGATAAGCTTGGTCCGCATGTTTCTTTCAGTGTCATTCCTTACAACTGGGAGGACAGAGGAGAATACCAACTGCACTCGTGATCCCTTTACCAATCCCTCCAAGGCCCTGCCATCTCTTTTGATGGTGCTTGGACTTCTCATCCATTCTCATTCTTCATTGGTACCCACATGAAAAAGCAATAACATACAATCATCTGAGGGACATACCAGGTCAGGAGGTTTTCTGGTAACGTCTTTAATCCAAGTCCCAGGGAGGCAGCAAATTTCCCTAAAAGGCAGGTCTGGTTGGCAGATTGGGCCCTCTGTTCCCCTCGGAAAGGAGTCAGCTATGACAATAATCCAACATTTTTTCCTTCATGGAGGTGGTCATGAATTGGGGGATAGGCCAACCTGACCTCAGTGACTTATCATCCACCTCATCATGTCCCTGTCCTTCCAATCCAGGTTTGTTGCAAAAGGGCACCAGAGAAGGCAAGGTAGACAAGGAGGGGCTTCTCCCACTGCCCCAAGCAGAGACTTGTTTCCATTCACCTCTATCCCTTAAGTCACCATCTTCTGCCTGGTGGACAGTGGGTGCAGGATCTCCCTTGCCATGTGTTCTTCTTAGTTGACGTTTCTGTTACATGGAGGGCAAAGTAGGGTTCCACCAGTCAATATCCATCTCAGACTCCCAGATGCTCCTCAGCCTGTCCATTTCCTCCTGAAGTTCAGCCACCAAGCTGAGCAGTTATTCTACCTGTGGTGTACCTCCCACAGGCATTCTTACTCTCCCTCCCTACTGCTCTCAGAGACCAGTAGAAACCTCTGGCACACACACTGCAAGCTGGAGACCTGGAAGGCTGCATGTCCCCTTGGGAGCTCTGTCTGGGTAGCTGCATCGGTCCCAGTGGGTGCTAACACCACAGGGGATGCAGTGGACATAGCTTTCTGTCAAGTGGTCACCTTTGCCTGAACTCCCTGTGGGTGGATTGTGACTGGTGACAGGGGCCTGGGGACAGGCAATCTGGATAGTGAAGACATAGTCCCCCAGTGTCTTGGTCTCCTCCAGCAAGTGGTAGTCCTTGCTGCTGCCTGGTCCCTCCCCATACACAGCCCAAGGGCTTTGTGCACCCAGAAACCTCCTCAGAGACCCCCTGGGCTCCTCGCAAGCCTTGCACTCCTCTCAGCATGCAGCTACTGGCATCAGCTTTCAGCTTCACAGAGCTGAAAACTCTAAACAGCTACCTCCAAAACTGAGCTAGCCAGGCGACGAGTGTCTGTGTGTTTAACGACCACTGAACAGCTCCAGGCCCAGTACAGGAGGTGTTAAAGACACCTAGGAAGCTGTACAGAGAGTTATGCATTAAAGCACCTAATACTCAAGAGCCTCCATTTACTTCCTGGTGAAACCAGTAGAAAGGCTGCAAAGTGGGAGCTGAATCAGGAGCTACCTTGCAATATTACGGTGAATATTACAAACCTAGAGAGCTTTATCACACAAACTGAGTTGATGGAACCATCCTTTACAGTTGCCACTTCCCTCTCATCTAATAATGTCAAAAACAAATGAAAAACCCACCTGCTGGTTTAATGATGAACACAAATAAGGCACGATCTCTCAATTTAGGAGCAATGGAAAGTTTAAAACAACCTTCAAGTGTCATCAGCAAAGGTAGTGCAGAAATCTCTTTCACGACACAATTCTGTCAATTAGCCGAAAACAGCAATTACCAGTCATTTTCTTTATTATTTGTGAGGAATCAAAACTTTCTGAGGATGATAAATGGCTCCTCAGAAAATGCAATGCTCAGTTCTGCTAAATTTGCCCTTTTCTGTTGGTTTTTGGTTGGTGGTTTTTTGGTGTTTTTTTAAACCATTCTTTCACACAGCCTATGAAAAGAAAGAATAGGGGCCACGGGGGGAAAGAGGAGAGACAGGACATGTATCATGCAAGGAAGATGCCAGGGAATGGTTTAAAAGAGAATAAAGACCAGGGCAAAGACATGTTCCCACACCTCCATTAATTAAACAGGAAAGTTAACATTGTTAGCAACATCAGGAACAAAACTTCATTTAAATTGTTCTGAAAAAAAACAGAAGAAAAGCCGATGCATTCAGAGGATGACCTTTGAGAATTCTGGCTTCATTAACATTTCAAACAGCACAGCACAAAATTAAGACAGGAAATAGACTTGCAATGTTATTCAACTGCAGAAATATATATCATTAATATGCCCATAATTAGCAGGATACCAGTGTTTGTCCCATTGTCTCTGCTAATAATGGTGTAACATGCAAATGGGATTTCTCCTAACAAAATTGAAGGAGATATTTAAGTTTGTTCCACCTCTTAAGCATACTGAGTAAAGCCAAATGAGACCAAACATTTGCAATTGCAAAAAAATTTTGCAATTTTTTTTACAATTGCAGAAGGTAGGTACAGGCTGCACTTTAAACAGAGTCCAGTCATCCGCTCCCATCCCACAGCAGCAGCTAACCGGGGAGCTACCAGTGACCCACGCAGGTGTTACAGAAAGCACTTCAGATGCCAACATCACCCCTTCCTTGCGACACCGTAGTGTTAGCGGATCCCATCCCCCTGCAAGGGGATTATTTTCCCCGAGACATGGCCGCAAAACTCTACCCATCCCTAGTTGTTCAAAACGCTGAGCTCCCGTGCCGTTTCTCAGTGCCTGCCACACGCCAGCCAGCGACGGCCACACTGAGCACAGTCGTACGCCTCTGCCCCTGCCCCACTCTTATGGGGGAGGCAACTCATTTAAATGCTTCGGGAGTTGGGATCTTGGAGTAGAAGGAAAAAAAGGCTATCTAAAACAAGGAAAATGCAATAATGGATATCTGTAGTGAAATATAGTGAAATAGGCTCAGGCCCTTCCCTAAACTGCAGTCAATTAACTAAGATACCATTTGCTGCCCGGAAAGAGAAGCAGGCTGCTCCTGCAGCAAGCGGCTCCCAGCACAGCCAGGTTAGCCGGGGTCCGGCTGGTGCGTGCTGCCCAGGCAGTGCCTATTCATTCCTAATGGCACAGTACGGCCCTTTCTAGGGCTGTAGGAAGGTTTTGTTTTTTCAAACGTGCTCACAGAGACCAGACGTAACAGCATTTCTGCTGCTCTTTCCCCAAGAGTATTCTGCAGCCTGTTAGACCTCGCTGCTGGGAAGCATTGCCCCGATATTCTGCCTACACTCAATTTCATTCTGTTTTCCCAATGTTAGATCTTTCCCAAACAATATCCACCCTTGTATTCCCAAGTTGCAGCACTTGCAGGCTGCAGGTCATCAGCTGACGGGTTTTAGAACTTTTAATTGCTCTTACGTCAGATCAGCTTGACAATCCGATAAACCCCAGCCCTGACTTATGATAGAGAGGTGAGACATATTAAGAAGTTCTTGACAGGGTCCTGTCTCTTCCCAGGGCACAACGAAGGGCTGGGTATGACAAACTCTTGCAGTGTCAGTGCCAGCCCTACAGTTCTGTAATTAAGTCAAGTTACATATTTTCAATCTATTCCCCTGTTATCCCTTTTCTACGCAGCTAAAGAGGCGGAAGTAACAGGGAACGCAGTTTACTCCCTTCTAAGGGACTAGAAGGATTATCTAACCTCTCTTTCTTTGTATTAAGACATCATTTAGATTATGAGTTTGCCTACAAAGTCACAGAAAAATCAGACAGGCTGACTGTCTTGGTCATATAATAAGCACGGATAAAAAAGTCCCATCCTCAAGCTGTTATACAAGTGCTACTGCTGCACCACAGATTATGCCACCAACCTACTAAGGGTTAAGGAAATAATTATTGTGGGGCCGAGAGACTTAGTAAACAGCAGAAGTTCAAGGATGAACCAGATTTGTTGATCCCAGCAGAGAACTACAATTAAGATGTAATATTTCCTTAAGATTCCACCCCCCTTAGTGTTCATCGGTATTAAAAAGTCAATTTATACTTTGCAGTTCTCTAGATCAGCCAGTGTATTTCACAGCAGGTAGGTAAGATTAAACTGTCCATCACAACAAGCTGTCCTTTCCCTGTTGTTATATTATCAAAGTCTAGTGAGATTAAAGCCATAGAAAATGGGAGGAAATGCATTCATTTACTTCAGGTTCATGGGCTTATGAAGTTAGATTCCTACACACCTGTAGTCGCCTTTAACAGAAAAAGCAAAATCCCAGAAGTTCCCTCAATGGGAGCGAAAGTTGGAGAAGTATTACATGCATTTGCTGAACTCACCCAAGAACATCATGTAATATCTTCCCAGGATGCCCTAAAACAGCAGAGAGTGAGGAAGGAAACATTTCTAGGGCTGCTCTATTTAAAGAGGACAAGTACTCGCCCCACTTGGCAAGATCAAGAACAAGTGGTTTTGAGCATCTTTCCCTTCCACAGGACTCTTACCCAACCTCTCCCACTCTTACCAGTCAGCAGAGTGGTCTGCAGGTGAGGAACATGTCAAAATGCTTCACTGCTCCACACACCAGCACCCAAAAAACAGCACTTTTGACTAGGAGTCAGTACTATAGCTTTACTATATCGATTACACATGATCAGTCATACTGATCTCAATAGTGCATGTGCAAGATGCTTCTAGATTCATTATTGGTATGCTTCTCCTCAGGTTTGAAAGCCAGAAAAGTCACTGTATTAGGCAGCCACCTCACGTTTGTTCTCCAGTCTAATATTCCCATTTCCCACTCACTTCATCAGCACTCTTCAAACTGCACCCATCATGCCAGCTGTAAATCCTCTAGGACCAGAACACCTACTCCTCCTGTGACATAGCACACTTTATCAATCCGTTGAGTTGAATTATTAGGGAAGAAGTTTTTGTGGTTTCCTTGGGGTTGAACAGAGACTATAAAGCCAGGGACAGCCACACTGGAGTTTAAAAAATAAATACATACATACATCAGTATCACCAGCTAGCTCAAGGTAGCTATTGCCTTTTCACAGGCAAGATCAAGCACGCCAAAGGTATTTGTTACCTGTCCAGAAGCAAACTTTTGTGACTTGATTCCAAGTGCTGCTGAATACCTGGGGTAAATCACAAACACCCGTGCCTCAGAGCCTTCAAGTAAGTTAGTCAGCATGAGATAATCCAAGTTACAAATCTCCCCGGGGCATCCTGACACCATGACAGTGAGAACAACCTAAGGGACAAAGGAAAGAGTAAGTGGCCGCACAGAGAAAGCTGCTGCTGGGAGCACTCTGTCAGAGCCCAGGTACACCCCACACTTATTTGTAGTGTAAGGTCTATCTCTTTCTGGAACTGTGCTCAAAAGCGTAGAAGTGACCCTTCCCACCTCAGAGCAATACAGGGAAGAAGGCCCTTTAGGACACCTACATCTCTCTGTGCTGCCTCCACAGACCAAACTCTACCTTTGGGTGCTCACTGACACAAAGCCCTATTAACACACAATTGAGGAATTTAGGGGAGCACTTTTCTTAGAAGCCTTTACTAGATATCCTTTATCATCCCTAGTCAAAAACACCTTTCTTCTACTTGCTAAAGCCCCCTGCTACTTAAAAAGCAGCACTGCCTCAGGACAGATGTGTCCCTACAAAGAAACCCCAGAACACAAACTTCATGTCCATCCCTTTGCGGATGAGTCACGTCCTCGGGGGTGACAGTCAAATGCAGAGAAATTAAAAGCTTTCACAGCTCAGAAAACAGAGTCAAAAGGCACAAAAGTGAAAGAGTGAAGGGCTAAAAATATTTGCTCCTCAAAAGGAATGATTTTTAAATTCTCTGCTTCACCCATATAAAGCAGCAGCATGAAATCTTGTATATTCAGATGTACGTTTCAGTCAAGAGGAATAGGCTCAATAAATCCAGCAAACGGGAAACTGCTGAGGACAGGTAGGCACGATTCTTTTTCCAGCTCCAACCTGCTAATTGATAAAGTATATGACTGCTTGTGGTTCATTTTTCTTACCCTTCTAACAGGGATAACACTAGCTACACTCCTCAACCGCTTTAGACTGCAGGAGCTGGGGACCGAAGGAAGCCAAGTCTTCCAGTTTCATAAACAAATTGGAGCTGGGTGAGGATCTAATCCTGTACTGTTGTGGCTGTTACTGTTGCAGAGTAAGGCCTCTAGGTAGGATCTAAATCTAGATGCTTCTGTTTCAAAAATGGCAAAAATGCATGTCCTATTCCCTTGCCCATCTCCCCTCAGCAACTTCTCTCTCAACCGCAGGTCTGGTAGTCCACATTGTAGGCTCTGTTTGAGGAGATCTTTGCGAGAACGAGCAGATCTTGTAGCAATTGTTTTCAAGTTGATTGCTGCTGTTGTGCTTAAGCTCAACGTTGACCTGAGGTGCCCGAACGCAGCACTGCTCCCCTCCACGCAACCGGCGTTCGCCACCTTTCGCGGGATACTCAGCTCTCGACTTCACTGTCCGCGTAGCAGCAGCTTTCCTTGGACGCTGTGCCCACTTAAAACTCGAAGAAGAGCACTTCGTCGATAATTCACTAGTAGCAATGGAGAAGACCAAAGGTACCAAAACGGAGTCGTCCGTCCCAAGTCACATTTGCTGAAGGGAGCACTGCTAAAACACGTGCACCCTTGTCAAGATGAGACCAGTTTTCAGTGCTGGTACAGCAAGATGTATTGGTGAAAAACATTTTCAGCAAAGGATTCGTTTCCCAGGACAGTCAAGGACTGATGCTACAGAAGCCAGCTTATAAAAAAGAGCAAAAAACCCCACAACTATGAAGAAGAGGAGACACTTTTCTTGGCAGGATTCAGCAAATGGTATGTTACTCACTGCAATACATATAATTGCTCGTGCCAAGCACAAACAGAAACAAGGAGCCGAAGCCAAGAAGAGACTCTAGTATAAATTCACGGGGAGCTTTTACACAGTGGGGGAACATGTGCGAGATTAACAAAGTTGATTAACAGTAAACCTCCTCTCTAAATTCACAGCAATGTCAAATCTAATGAGCAGAGGCAAAGCCATAGCAGCAATCCACATCAAATCACAACAGCCACAACACAGGAACCCAGGAAAAACCCCAGACCTCAAGGGACAGATGCTAAGGGTGCACTGAAACTTAGTGCTCATCCTATCTGCCCATCCAACATTTTTCAGCAGTGATCGCCACAGTAGTCAGTCTACCTGTTAAAGTACACAGATGACAACAGGAGAACAAAAGAGAAAAAAAAAAAAAAAAAAAAAAAAAAAGGTTGCCAGGAAGATATATTCCTAAAAGAAACAAACCCAGCAGTAAGAAAAAAAAAAAAAAAACACATGCCCATCCAGCACTGTTGAGAACCAGCCTCCCTGCACAGATGTTAATGAGCAATAATCAAGAATTTTAATTCCCACAGATTTCAGGTGTTCAAACCTAGTCAAATATACTTACAGCAACATAAGGAATGAGAAAGAAAAAACAAACCCTGTGTTGTGACAGACGTCCATAGCACTTTCCTGGTCAGGTTAACAGCTGGACAACCAGCAACAAAACCAGCTGGGAGGTAGCCAGGCTTGTTATCCTGCAGCAAAGCTGCGGTAATTTAGCAGGCACCAGGAGAAATCAGCAAGATTTATTTGAGACACCACAGATATTTTGTGACAGAGGAGGAGAAAAAGCCTGATTTCTCAGGTGATGAATGGACGGGGTAGGAGAGTGGTGCAAACGCTTGCAGACATCAGCGGCTCTGCAGTCACCAGCCCTCCATGCCTTTTGTAGGAGTCACAAATTAATCCACAAGGAACACATATGCAGGAGCAGCGAATCCAACCTGAGCTCTCTAGCTCTGAAATGAACTGTAAATGACTAATTAAAGGCCAAATAGTATTATCATTACTCGCATTGCCCAGTATCTTACACTGCGAGTGGTCCCTTTGGCTTCAATTAGTTGCTCTCCTGACAGGTGCTGAATAAATAGCAGATAAATGCCCAGTTTTGGCAAATTCTGAAATACTGCCCGAGTGACTTTTCCTACCAGATGCCTGGTTACGTTGCAGCTAGTCACCTCGCTCAAAGCGAGCACCCCAGAGCTTTGAAAACTCTCAACGCCACCCTTCTTGCTTGAAAAAAATCTGCTTTTTCCCGGACCCGAACATCGCGAGCCGTACCCGCACGAGTCTCGGCAGGACCTGGAGGTGCAGCTGGCTCAGGTGCAGCCTCAGCAGTGGGGCTGCGAAGTTCATGGGGTGCCTCCCCTCACCTCCTGACAAGGTGGGTTTTTTAACAGCCCGCATTGCTATCCAACAGCGGCATTTGGACTCTGACCTGGGGGAGCGCACCGGAGAAACCATTTTTTATGTTTCAATTTCAACTTTTAAGAGGGGTAGGATAGATGCCGTAATGTCAATTATGCCTCAGCGCAGAGCCTGCTCAGAAGTCTCTGAAACGTTCCAAAGAGACATTTTTAGAGCTACTTGTCTCGTATATACCTTCTGCATTAGGCTATGTGAATGCCAAACACAGTCCAAAACAAAAATACCCAAGATGTTTATAAACGCCTAGGAAGGAAAATGCGTAAGAATCAGCTGTTATTTTAATTTCATAGCTTTTTGAGTAACTTCAGTAAAAGGGGAAATGATACCTTATTTTTTATGGCTTCTTGTAGCATGTTAAACACAGATTGGATGCTTGGTATCTATTGCGCAGCCATTCCAGCTTGCCCAGGAGTAAGATATTGGTTTGTGTTAATTTTTTTCCCTAATATCTGTATTTATATATGGCACTAATCTTGCTCTGTAGCAAGACCAGATTGACATAATGTTCTAGAAAACTTAATGTCTTTCAATTTTAGAAAAAAAAAAAAAAAATCTTTTTAGTTTCTCCTCCTCCACCCCCTCCTCAATAGACACAGAGGTTTCTTATGACCCCTGTGAGCACAGGCCAACAGAGGATCATCAGGAAAGCAAGCCTAGGGGCAGAAGCATTACAGAAAAGGTCCAAGTTTTTGATGAAACGTTCCCCTTTTCATCTGTAACTTCAAGCTGTATCAATTGCTCAAACCACTTTTGTCACCTTGGCTGACTTTGCCCAGCGGAGTGGACTTCTTTGGCTCCAGGAGTGCCCAGGGTGGCCCCAGAGGTCCCCGTAAAGCTCCAGGCAACACCTCTAAGGCAGGAGAGGGCCACGCGCGCTCCCGGGAGCTCCTGCAGAGACCCGGCGGTCACACACAGGCTTGTTTCCTCGCTTCCATCTTTGCCACCTGGCTTCTCCGACAGCTGGGTAAGAGGATTTGTCTCCCCTGTGGTAAGTAGGGTAGCTACACGGGAGCTCGAATTACAGAAGTTTTAAATATCTCGTGAGCTTTTTCCCGGCTTGAGTCTTAGCCCATTGTCAGACAAGCAGCAGGTACCTTTGCTAGCAAGGCATGGGGGAAGGAGGGAAAGCACCCAAGCGAAATAAGAGGAAGACGGGCTTGGCTTACCCTCACACGTCCAGTCTTCCCTGGTTGCGGGCTCGCCATCAGAGGCCAGAGTGGCTATGAACTGGGGACAGCAGACCTACTAGCCAACCCCACCTTGAAGCCGGTACTTTTTTGTTGGTTTTTTTTGGTGGTGGTTTTTTTTTTTTTTTTTATATATGACTGAGCCAGCAGTCAAGAACTGCCAGTGAAGATCTAGAGATCGTATTATTGACACCACTTGGGGTAAGGAAACACAGCTGATAGAAACGTGAAGTACCCGTAGGTACGTCTGCAAGAGATCATCAGGAGCTGAGGGCAGGAAAGAGGAGAACACACAAGTTATTCAAAGCAGGAACCAGGCACTTCCTAAGCAGTCAATCATGGAAATAAATGGGTCCATTTTGATGCTCAGCCATTTATAATCACAGAGAAGGATGAAAGTCTTGTTACTTTTGAAGCCTGCAGCCATTTAATCACACCAAACTTCATCATTCTTCACTAAAAAGCCAGCCAGCTGACTCCTTTCCTCAGCTGATCTCTCCCAAAACCCTGAACTTTGGTCTGTGCGTGCACGGCTCTGTTCAGAGCAGTAAGACCTGAACAGCCCCAGCAATGACAGAGCATCCTCCTTATTCACAGAGGACTTTGGATGACCCAGAAAAGCTCATAAAAGAAGACAAACATAGCAAAGATTTTACTAATTAAATGGAGACCATCAAAAGTAATTTAAGTTTTTAAATAAATGTTACAGTGTTTATAAAGGGAAGCTGATGCTGTTCAAATGGCTCCTGAGAGGACCATACGAACAGCAAGTTTGCAGCATCTAGAGTACGTTTGTCTACCAGATACTTAGTAATACATCTATGTACACTTATTAAAAGTGAAAGCATACACAAACCTTGGCAGTCTAGACATCCACTGCGGATTTAACACATACTGTTCCTCAGTCTGTTTATTTTCTCAGATGCCTGGAGCACCCCCAGTAAAGCCCAGAAGGCTTCAAGCAAAACCTTATAGGGTGCAATACTACTGCCACAGGCAGAGGCAGAAAATAAATGACTTCAGGTGCTTTGGGAATATTAGTGGTGCTGCAGGCAGAGAGGCAGGCAGTGGAAAATAAATACAGCTAAACAGTAGGAAATAGATTACTTTTGTTCTTTCAGGCTTCCCACTGGGGAAGTGGATGGCAAATCCAAGGCTGGAAAGGGCTCCCAGAGTTATCGGTGCCCCTAAATGAGGAAACTATCCCCTTTCCTTTTAAATTCTTCATCTCACCCCGCTAACGTTGTGAAAACAAAACAGCAGGCTGCGGCGAAATCCTGCACCGCTGCCAAGGCCAGCACCTGGGCTGCCTGAGAACAGCCAGAGCCAGGGCCAAGGCAACCTGGTCAACAGGGAGAAAGTAAGGCATCAGATAAAGGTCTCCTTGAGTTACAAAGCAAATGCAAAGGGAACCGGGTGCTCACAGAGCCTTTGTAAGGAGCCAGCCTCGCAGGCACTGTCGTTCTGTAGGTAGGAGAGAGACAGCACCCACACCCGCCTCTCCTGCAGGGACCTCTGGGCCCTTCTCAGACGGGATCTCATTTACCCCGTTAGATTTCATCCGCAGAGACCTCCTTGAGAGAGCCTGTGACCTCCACTAGGCTTGACCGCTCGCAGTGCGGCGCTTGCTATTTCAGCCTTAGCCCGAGCCGCGCGTGGTTTTCAGAGGGACAGCCAGCTCCCGCGTAGCTGCCGCGGCGCAGGCGAGGTGTAACACAGCCACCCAGTTAGAGAAGCGCAAACCCCAGCAAAAGCTTCCAATTGAAGCGTACCTGGTCAGGTTTTGCCCTCCATATCAGGACTAGCCCCGGCACAGACCCAGGCACCTACTGAGACAGCCTGTGCGACCCACAGCAGCAAAATACAGCTACTCCCAAGGAACAGGCAGAAGCCTGGGCTGAGCTGCAATAGGGTTCCTGGGGCATGGTGAGGGGTGGGGAAAGACCCCAGGTGAGGCCACTTGGGTCCGTTAAGGAGCGAAGAGGCTGGTGTGGTCCTGGGAAGAGTCATTGCCTCCACCTGGTGCTTCTGGTTTGCTGCCCATGGTCTCCAGCCAGAAGGATCCCAAACAAAGCGGAGTTCATTGCTTTTTAGAGTTGGGCATCAGGAAAAAGGCCACCAGCCTGATTTGTCCACATGAGCCACTGGCTGTGGGCCTGCCCTTCCAGATGTGACTGCAGAGGGAGGGTCTGTATTTGCAGTGAGCGCTGACTGGGAAGAAACTTATTCGACCAGCTGCAGTTGGATCCCTCCAACCTGCTTTCCTCAAGGATTAAAATTCAAGTCCCCAAAACTGCCCTGGTACTTCTATCTGTTCTGATGTTTAGAAGCAGCAAATTCTTTTTGCCAAGCCTTTTCTACCCCTTTTTAATCAAATGTATCTTAATGATATTAAAAATGTTTGCCTTTCATATAAACTTTGCCAACTATTTCCAGCTCAGTGAGCATACTGCACCTAATAACTCTTAAACTGCTTTAAATCAATGTTAATCTGCCAGATTGCCCCATATCAAAGGCTCTATGAGTCTGTTAAGTACCACTAAACGAAGAACAGCTTTTGAGCAGTGCTAGCAGTATGAAAACTCATGAAGAGAAATCTTTGTGAGCCAACAGCCTTCCTTCCTACCTGCCTATCTGAACATCCAACGTTGTGCCAGGGCTTGACTGTCCTCAAAGATTTAGACACTTCTGTCTCTTCTTGCTTTTTACATCAGGTAATTCCATGGGAATTTTAGAATCCCATGTGCAGCATCACAGACATCCAGTGGGGATCCGGCCGGGTGCAAGTGGTTAAGACCTGTAACTCAGAAAAAGAAGGTTTCTCTGTACCATGCTGCTAGCGCTCAGAAGCGGTGAGGCTGGTACAAGCTGTGTGTATTTGGGGACCAGAGGGGTTTTATTTTTTTATGAGAAAGGGAGGAAATACTCAATTTATTAAAATTTTACTTTTAAAACTGCTTCTCATCTAGAAATGGAATATTTAGCAAGCCTAGAGGTAGCTGTATTGAAACTACATGGCTGAGAGCAGGCTGAATTCCTCTGCAGCAGCCAGAAATCGTTTGGTTTCTGGGTAAGAGAAGGCTAAAAAAAACTTCATGTGGAAGCAGGAAGACTTTGTGGCATTTACAGAATTAGCAGAGGAGAAATCTATGGGTCAGGATATTTCCAGGACTGACTGCAGTAGAACTGAAAGGAAAAAGGAGAAAACAAAAGCATTAAAAATATATATAGTCAAGCTACCTAAACAGTGAAAAACCAAAACACTTGGAAGGTGTAAAACCCTTCACATTGCAACGGTTTAAACAAAAACAATTAAAAAGAGATTTTATACTGGGTACTATGCCAAAATAGATCAAACTAATTAGTGGCCATTCAAGAAAGGTATTCTGAAAATGTTAATTAAAAAGGGCTTTCAGTTAACATAACACAATTTGTAGGGAGATGCCTAGGAAAAAGATTAAGCCTTTGCTTTGGGGTTTATTGAAATAGGCATGAGGTCTACTCTGGAAGCAGTAATCGGACCATATTGCTCACTCCTGATCTGCTGGAGCTCTTCAGGGGGAAAAGGTGATCCAAGACTTCCAACACAGGAGAGCTTCTGAAGATCCCTGTTACCAGGAATAAGACACTATTAAGCTCAACTTGCAGCCCCAGGTGAGTCACAGAAGAGAGAGATCAGCATTTTCTACTCAGCATTTGATCCGAGGCAGAAGTGTAGTTTGCTTCATGAGGGGCTGACTCCAATCCAAAATACAACCCTGCCATTCTGCAAAACACGTTCCTCCTTCAGTCCTGACACAACTATGGCATGGTCACATTCAGATACCATAAAACTTTATTTAAAAGAGAGTCCATCTGCAGATGACATGTCATTTGAGAAGCTGCAGTCTGCTGTAAGCAACAAGTTAGAGAAAAACACATTGCCAAGGTTAAGTTCAGGCACTGCAAACATGATGTAGTTCTAATATGAGGAAAACATAGAATCATTTAAGTTGGAGAAGACCTTTAAGATCATCAAGTCCAACCATGAGCCCAACACTGCCAAGTCCACCACCAAACCATGTCCCTGAGCACCACGCCTACAGGTCTTTTAAAATACCTCCAGGGATGGTGACTCAAGCCCTTCCCTGGGCAGCCTGTTCCAATGCTTGAGAAGCCTTTTTCTGATGCCGTTTTTCCCAATATCCAATCTAAACCTCCCCTGGCACAACTTGAGGCCATTCCCTCTTGTCCTGTCGCGCGCTCCGTGGGAGAAGAGACCGACACCCTCCTCGCTGCAGCCTCCTTTCAGGTGGTTGTAGAGAGCGAGCAGGTCCCCCCTGAGCCTCCTTTTCTCCTTGGTGGCAGCAGGGCAGAGGAAGAGGCATCTCCTCTCAGGGGAAAAGCCGTCTCACTGTTGAATGAGGTAACAATTAATAGCTCAACAATACAGGAGCGCAGATCAAAGGTTGAAGACTAAAACCAAAGTATGAATAGAAGCTGCCCAGGCAGGTGCCAAAAGAACAGAGCATGGTACGTAAACCAGGGCAGGCAGGAAAGAAAGCAGCAAGCTACCTTGCTTTTGATCTCCCTTTTAGACGGGAGAGAAGAAAAACCTAAAGGGTTTCAGGCTGCCACACAGAGGGGTACGGGAAGAATCGCAGGGCACAGTCTGGCCTGAGCGTGTGGCGTGCAGGCAGCAGTAACGAGGGCCCTGCTTTCACTAGCTGAAGGCGTTTCACGACCTTTCCTGAGGACAAAGAACATCTGAGCCTCAGGACACTGGCACATACACGTGTGCATGGTCTTGTGCTTGAGAGCTGACCATCTCCCAAGACAGGCTTTAGGCAGCTTGAAGACTTAGTGGGGAAGGGCAGAAAGTTTGATTTCAAAACTGACAACAGAACTTGCACCAGAGAGCTTGAAGCACAAATATCCTTTAAACAATAATGTTGACATGCACTGGACTATTAATAACAAAGACATAACAGATACAGAAAATACACATTTCCTCAATGTTGCTGGGGCAAAAGGCTCAATGAATATGCGATGATGCATGTTACAATGAAGTGTGCACCTCAGGAAAGTACAGCAGTATCTTCAAAGAAGAAAAAAAAAATTATGTGTGAAACATAAAGCTCACATAGGTTTTGGTACTGAAGTCTAACAGTGCTGTTGGAGCCAGATGCAGCTGCTCATTGTCCTTGAGTTTTGTACACAAGAGGCACAAAAGCTAGAGAATTGTCTTGCCAGGTAAGCATCCCTGCTAAGTAACCCTGATTAATCCATCAAATTATGACAGTGTTCTGAAAGGTTGAGCAATGCTGCGAACTTCATGGTTCAAGGCTTCACAGTTGAAAGAAATCGTCTCTTGTCAGTTTTCCGCAGGCTCAGTCAACTCCACAGATACTGTACCACATAGGTTGAAATCCCGTTTCAGGTAACAAATGCCCTCGCTGGCTGGGTCTAGAAGAGCACCTGGGAAAATTTATGAATTGCGTGCTGACTGATGGCATCAGTGCTGACTGACGCCCTCATGCACGAGGGACGCACAGAGATCGCGAGAAAAATATTCTATCCGTTGGAGAAACAGGAGGGGAAGCTGAAAGGTCTTAAATGTGGTCTAAGTCAGAAGTGTACGACATGGGAATCAAAATGTCTGCTCAAGGGGATTAGAGAACAGAGCAACATGCCACGTAGGATGTGCTTGCAGAGACACCACCACGTGTCACCGCAGTCTTTGCTGGTTGCTGGGTTTCCTCAGCGCTGCCGAGAGCGCAGCCCTGAGCAGCAAAACCGCCGTCTGAGTTCATATGGCTGGACCTGGATACCCAGAGCAGATTTAGAAGAAGAAGAAAGCCAACAGGGAAAGGTATAAGCAGAGGATATCAGGCTGAACTACACAAACTATGAAGTTTTGAACACACTGAGAGAGTCAGAAAAATAGTGTCTATCGGTTCTCACCTCCTTTGTAGCCTACACGCAGGTGTTTTCATTAAGGTATTAAGTACAGCTCATTATAATAGTGCCAGGATGTTTGATAGCACATCACTGTTTACAGCACGGGAAGAACACTAACTAACAGGAAAATTGGAGGTTCTTTTAAAAAAAACACAGTGACTAACAAATTGTTGAAACATATCCTCTGAAAAAAAGCTTTCTATTTTTTAGAGGGAACAACATGACCCCATTGTGACAATATGGACATTTCCCCATTTTGCCTGGACTGCAGACACCAAAACAGGTTTCACTGCAACAGCATTTATCTGGGTATCTTTTAGTCCACTGAAGCAAAAGCATCCCAGATTTGTCAGATTCACTGAAGTTCACGCTGAACAGCCAACAAGCTTTGCAGAAAAACACAACTTACTTGTGTTTTTCTTACTTTCAGCAAAGCAATGGGCCAAGTTCTTGAGTAACACCTTGGAAGTAGAGTCACAAAAGAAAAGCATGATGTGAGTAAAGCCAAACTTGACCTGTACTTGAAATTTAATTTTCTGCCAAGGAATTATTTAAGGTTTCTCCAAGACACCTTTCAGCAAAGACACTAGTGAGGCTAGAGGTATAAAGGTGCATCAAGATACAGCAAGGTATTCCAATTAGCTGTACCTTTCAGGCATCCCTTAACTGCAACAGGTAAGTGCTGGCAAGCCTGAAGAGAGCTTTCTGCCAAAGGGGACCCTGCTCTAGGCTCTGCCTCGCACTGGTGATACCCGCAGTTTATCAAGGTGACACGTTGAAGCTTCAGAGCAGGTCCTGTGTCCCCAGTTTTCCTCCTTTCTTGCTAGTCAGTTTACAGAAGCTGATTGCATTTACAGCTTTGATGAGCTCTGCATTTATGAGAGGACAAATTAAATAATGCTTCAGCCCAGGCAGGGTTGTAAGAAGCCGTTTTGACACTTTGGTGTTTCATACCCACTCTGGCTGGAGGATCACCTTTCCACCTCTGAGGTACCCTCTCTGCCAGTTCGCGTGCATTGCATTAGAACTCAGTCCTGGATCTGTAGTAACTGGTAACTTGCACGTAACGAGAGATATCTGCTCCGGGGGCTCTCAGACTGAGCCTGCTTAGGTCCCCCCGCAGTGGAGCCTCCACAGTGATCATGGGACAAAGCGGTACCAGTCCTAAGCCAGCTCACATGTGCCCCTTTGATAGAGCAAAAAGGACGCTCCTTGCCTTCCCATCCTATTCTGGTGCCATAACCCCACACCCCTCCCTCTACAACCTCACCCACCCGGCCCCTCCTTAGCCGCACACAGACCCGGGCCTCGGGAGCAACATTTCCACCTGAGCTGGTCCATGGAGGAAGCACTTGCTCACATGGAGAGCCTTCTCCTGCAGCCTGACAGCTACAGAGGCTGGGAACTGCCTCCTCTTGTGTTGTGAAGCCATTTCTAAGAAAGATGAAGTCTAATTGCTGCTCTTGTGCTGCTGGAGTAGCAAAACCCTCGGCAGGGCGACTGGCAAACAGACACGGAACCACTGGACAGGACTTCCACAGCCTCTCAGAGGTCTATTATCTGATCTGCCTGAGGCATTGTCTGGAAAGAGGCATGTCAGCTGAGGAAGAGCTCTTACTTTTTGAAAAAAAAGCTATATTAAAAACTATTAAAAAATATTAAAAGAAGGCGAGGGAACTGAAGAGTACAGAAAAGGAGGTAAAACAAGAGGTCTATGAAAGCTCATTGGAGGTTGGTTTTCTTACCACACATGACCCTCATGTCTACCACACATGTTTTGTCAGTAAAGCCTGTATCTGCATCCAAGCACAAAGCAAACTCCCCCAACTTGTCCGTACTGCCACTAGGTAACTTGAATTTGGGTTAGGAGATGTTTCATATCAAGGGAGGAAAAAAATAAAAAAAAAAAAAGAGAGAAAGCACAGCACACCAATGTACTTACATGTCTTGCCTGAAGCCGAAATGTCAAGCAAGACTGTTACAGGCAACTTCTTAGATGCCCTTGTTTTGAAACTTGGTTTCCTGAAAAGGATCCGTGGTGCTCTGGAGGGGGCAGAATTTATAAGCAGCTTCATCGGAAAGTTACTAAAAAAACCATCTCACACAACTGTCATTGCCCACAGATCAAAAGGGTGAGCAGCCCACTCAGCTGGCTATACTGAGGATTTTACTTATTTTTTTTCATGACTTTGTCCGACAGGAGTAGGGCTGTACTTCAGTTTGGAAGGAGGTGAAGGGATTGTTACACTTCTGTGTTTCAGGTGGAAGAGCCTGAGCATACCCAGCTACATTTTGCTCGCCTTTAAACTCTAAATCTGCCTTTGGGGACTATGAAGTTTGTCCCGAGAAATAAAAACAGCAGAAGAAAGAAGCTTCTGAATCCGCATCAAAATATTTGAAAAATCTGATGGGGAGGTAGAGAGCACAGGGGCTCGCAGTGCAGCCCTCTTTGTCAGGAGTCTTTCGAGAGAGAGGTGGATCTGGAAAATCAACGTTACTGGGATGATAAAATTTATATCACACTGGGAAGGAAAGGGAAATAGCCCACGAGCAAAAACAGAGATGGGAAAAGATACTAAGAGTTCTTCGCTGCAGCACTTCACCTTCTTGTAATGTTTTCCCCACATCTCTGTGTACTGGTGTCTTTTGATCTGTGTGTCCTCCCTTGTGTCAGTTCACAGAAGGAGACGGGGATTCAGACTCCAGGGACCCACACGGCAAGAGTAAAATGTGCCCTGGCCTTTATCTACCGGCATCCTGATGCTGTCCATAGCATAAAACCTTCGATTCAAAATGCATTTCTACCCGCATTTCAGGA
>NW_010546761.1:135741-153555 GCF_000687285.1 Phaethon lepturus
AGGAATGCCCGTGCTATTGATCTGCCCGACTTAGAAAGTGCCAAGTAGACTGATCAGGTATTCATGCCAGCTACTGAAAGGCACATTTGCCAAAATGATAAGGCAGAATCTAAGACTGGTGATGCTTCGGAGGAGAGAGAACAGCAACAACCCACCGACACTAAAAGGCCGTCTGGAGAGAGGAAGAGGTGCTCCGAACACACCAACAGTCAGCCAGCCATCACAGGGTACTTACGTAATGTTTACATCCAATCACCGCACCAGGCTCAGAAACCTCTTTTTTCTTTCTTTTTCTGCTTTCTTTTTTCCTTCCTTTCTTCTTCTTTTTTTTCTTTTCTCCCTCCTTTTTTTGGATTCCCCCCCCCCCCCTTTTTTTTTCTTTTTTAAATCTGGGACAGTAACAAACATATGAAAGTAATTTCCAAGTATGCTGCACAGCCTAACTTCACCTGCCTAACCTTTGCCAAGCTGTCAGCCCCACCATCGCTCTCCACTCTTCACCAGCAACCTCTTTCCTGGTCTTGTGTGCATCAGGAGGGTCTCCTGGGAGACATGGTGCTTGTGAGCTACAACCAACAAACCCCATGACCACCTCCATCTTGAACCTGAAGTCCTACCTGACACCCTGCTGGCTGAATATTTGGTACTAGTTAGCACAAGTAGCAACCATTATCACGTATTTGGGAAGGATGAGGAAAATCAGAAATTAAGATTCTTGTAGAGAAAGGTCATTTTACCCTTCACCTTTTACCAAGGGTAAACAGCCTGAGTTAGCAGAACTTAAAGACCTTAGAAAATATGCAGGTGACTGAATAAAGTCCCATTATCTCCTTGTGCAAACGAGCTGCTGTACCGGTGATCCGACACGTAACTCGGCAGCAGCCCGATCGCTGCCTGAACCGGCTGGGCTGAGGAGCAAGTTTCAGCTTCTTCCCCACATATTAACTTGGCCTTCAGCTTTCCAGGAAACGGCACCCTAAATTCAGGCAAAGCTGCTCTAACTAAGTGAAGCAGCAGCTTCAGATTTTTGCTCAGCCCCTAATTGTCCAAACCGGCCGCAGAAGCAGCGCTGCGGTTTCGCTCCCAGAGGAGCGAGGCTGGCTGCAGCGCTCCCCGGGCACCCGCTGCCGCCCAAGGCACCCCCGCGAGCTTCGGCCCTTTGTTTAGGTCTCTTCCAACAGTGCTGCAAAGAAAGACCTTGACCAAAATGATTTTCCGCCCCCCCCCCAGGGATAAACTAACCACCTCCATTGAGAAATATTGAACATTTTTGATAGTCGATAACAAAGGCATTTGAAATCTCATTGCGGCTTCAAGTGTTTCAGCATCTTCAAGGTTAGCTCAGTGTGTTCCCCCAAAGGTTTGCTGGTGCAGAATTAACCAGAACGTACGTCATTTCTTTTACAGGCAGCATCTTTTCTGATATCTTCAGAGATAACCGCACGGATCAGAAGGATTATTGTGGCATTAACTGCTCTGATTACATTCCCTACAGTTTAATAACAAGAGCAGTGAGACTGTAGGTGTATCAACAGAGTTTTGGATTTGTGAGCAAAGAAAGTTGGGGTTATTAGCAGAGTGTGAGAAAAGAAAAGGTCACTCACTCAAATGTGCCTCTCAGGATACAGCTGACATATTCTGTGAGGCAAGAAAAGTGATTTCTCAATATAGCATCATGAGTTTTCTGATAAGAAGCAATAGGGACTTTGTTAGGAAAGCTGTAGATCCATCTTGTCACATCCAGAGTGCTTTGGCTGTGAACTTAACCCATAAAAAATACGGCAACCACACTTTGTAACATCTGCCTTTTAAAGATATTAGCTACGGCGCGTGCACGCTTTATGTTCCTGTTTATCTGATGGTGTGTACAGTGGTAACTGCACTAGCTCCCGGATTTTTTTTAATCAATAGGAAGAAACTTACTTGCATTGGAAATAAAAAGCTAGAAAATGGGGTCTCAGCAAAATGGTGGCTCTTAACTGTACTGTTGTTTCTTCTGCCTACTGTTTTCCCTGAGGAAGTATCCTGCCTTCTCTGTGGAAAGTTTTTGGTTGGTACTTCGTGGAGGAAAGCAGAGAGGTAGTTGAGAACCTTCCAGCTAAAATTACAATTACAATGAGATTAAACATATTTTTCCCAGGCACATTTACTGACGATAATACAGAAGAAGTTTACAAGTCTATTGTTCCAGCTCTCTTGTTAAAGTGCAGAAGACAATCTGTAGTTGCTTATTTTGTATCTAAGCAACCGTCAGACTCTATATCTACTAATAAGAAAGGGTATAATTATATGATGCTACTTTAATTAGCCGCAGATCCCTATGTTTATGAAATAAAGTGTAAGATTTTTCTGAAGTGCGGAGTCTTGCTCACCTGCAAATTGCAAGAGCACTTTTGTAGGCTCCTAAAGGCTTTGTTCGGCTGCGGCAGCTTGCTTGGGGCAGGGCACGGGGCAGGCGCAGCCAGCTCCTGGCACGCGTTAGACCACGGGCTCAGAGCCCATCACGCCCGTTTGGGATAAAATGTGCCTTTCTGAGGCTCCCAGCGCCGGCGCGAAGCAGGTGCTTCCTCCCGATTCAAAGACCAAGAACCGCCAGCGCGCAGCCCGATTCGGGCTCCCCATTTCAGTGCCCCAGGGGCTGGTCTCTGCGGGATGTGGTCGTAGAGCAACCAACACGGGGGAAGAATCCTTAACATGAATTTCTGGTCTCGTCGAGGTGCTTCAGCAGCACATAGTGATGCTGTGCAGCATTTTTCTTCGGAAGGAATAACAACAGGGGCTACCGCTGAGGGTCCTTCTTTATGTCTAAGAGGAAAAGAGTACCAACAAAACAAAATAAAATCCACAGGCTTTCAGAAACCCTTGAAGATGCACGCATATAGATGAGAAAAACCTTGCCCAGGATAGAAAATACTTGTTAGATGAGTCTTTAATTTCCATTATTCAGTATTTTTAGCCTTGTTTCCATGGAAACAGCACTTGTGCGATGATGCTGTCCTGCAAGTGAGTGGATGCACACATGTGCATGTACATCCATGTATTATTCTCCTGGCCTCCAGCAACTTTGAACAAATTTGCCAGCAAAGTTGAGGTTCCAAGGATAATTAGACGCAAACAGTTTTGTGAAAGCACCCAGGTAAGGGAGAAGTAGGTAGTAAGTTATCTTGTAAGTTCTCCAGCCAAAGAAATCTCCTTAGACAGTAGAAAACCTGCATGAGAGGAGAACGAGAGAGAGGCCAGCGCTGTAACTGCCACATCTCCAGAAGGTGCTCCGTGAGGAAAGCTCGTACTTGTTTGGACATCGAACACCATGACACACTGCCTGCCACAAGGCACAGGTCCGTGGGAAATCTGTTCTTGGGTTTGGAAGTCAAGGCTCCTGTTTAGAAACCATCAAAATGCAAGGCTGAAGGCTTGAGATGCCGACAGAATAAGCAACATCTGCCTTGCCTTGTTTGACCATCTTTTGGGGTGCCTTGTGCTGTCACCCGCACTCTTCAGAAAAAGAAAATGAAGTAGTCAACCAAGTTCAGCCCATCTTTCCATCCCTTCAAAACAAGCTACTATGCTGCCTCTCACAGCCATGTACACAAGAAAAAGGACAGGTCGGTTCATCAAGCTAAATTAGGGAGAAATGCTGAGCGTCCGTCACTACATTCCTCGTTTCAGGAAGAGACGAAATCCTTTAGCCCACCTTTATGATGATAGTTTTTATGCCCCTCTGTCACTGTTGCTAATCCCATTACAAGAACTCAGTTATACAAGACTGCACCCTAGTCGGCTGCAAGAGCATGCAGGCATATAACCCGTACCTTCGTCTTCTTCCACAACACTTCCTAATCTCTACTCCGCTCTCTGCAAGAACTGGCAGCCATTTCTCTGCTTGCTGCGGCAGAGGCTGTCAGCAGAGACACACACCAGATGCTTTCCCACAGAGCCCGATTTTGCTCTCGCCCTTACTCCGTGGCTCTCAACCAGAATTCAAGGTCACTGCGATTGCAAATTTCTGTCTGTATTTGGTCTTCCCCATGCACAGCGCTAATGCGCGGTACGCGAAGCGATGCTTCCACAACAGGTATCGCTCAGAGCACGTATAGAGGCAGAAGGATCTGGCTGAACGAGACACCTGCTAGTTAGAGCATTTGCATTTATTCAAAAGCTTCAGGGACTAGTTTATCATGTAGGATATTTGTGACAAAGCCCCGTCAGCGTCATCTTGAATATGCTTTAAGAAACCATCGATACCTAAGGTTAGCTGCATAAAACCACTGTGACCTGTATTAATCAGCTCTCTAGAAGATTTTACTATAGAATTCTCTATTAAATAGAACTTTCTATTTACACCTATGGTCATTTTCAAAGTGACCTATATGACTGCTCAGCAGCATTTCAGGATTATCCTCTTCGCAACAGGGGCTTTGTTCCTCCTGCTACACACAGATAGTTTTAATAGCCTGTGCTTAAGTAACATTCAGCAACAGGTAAAAATCTACTGAGTGTGCTCCAAATGCCAGCACGTTTTCTGCGCCGTGATACGAGTGTGATTGCAGCTGTGCAGGGAACAGATCTCCTCACACCATCCCAAAAAGACAGCAAGCACACCTCAAGGGAATAGTACATGAAAGCACCAGAAGTTTCTAGTTCTATTACTCTGACCTTCCAGCTCATCTCCTCACGCTCCTCTCCATGATGGATGAGAGGCCGTATAAAACACCGCCACCGCAAAGCCACAGGAGGTAAAAAATTAGCCCGTGTAAATTCACCCTGGGCACATGCTCTTACTCTGCCCCTGAACAGCCTGCTACAGCGTGCGCAATATTCGGGGTCCTGCTGTCAGCCCTACATCACGGCAGAAACCAGTTAAGTCTCCAAAAGCATGGTCACCTTCAGGACACTTGGCTTTTGCTACCCAACAGCAGAAGCAGTTACCCAAAGTGGTGGCCCTTGTCCAGAGGGGAGGAAGGAGAAGACTCCCGTGTCCACTATTACCTCCTCTTCAGAGATGAGGAGAAATGTTTTATGCTAGCAAGGTTATTAACTGACGATGTAGGTCATTGCTATTGGTATTTCATACAACCTACTGCCCTTCTGCCCCTTAATTAAAAATAATAGGCATGAGGTATTATTTCATGGAAAATTGGGGTGGGGGTGGAAGGGCTCCATTGTTATGCCCCACTGACAACCCTGTAGTGAAATACCACATGCTTAATGTAGCCAAAGGTGGGTAAAAGATCTCTAAATCCAGAAAACTGCCTTCTAGAGACTTACGTAGTACTTCGATTTCTCTAATACCTTCACAACAATCTCTTTTTGTAGCACAGCAAAACTTTTTCTTCTATCAGCTTGTATCGTTTCATCTTTACCCTTAACAATGCTGTTCAAAATTTTCCACAGAAAGCTGATGATGCCATTGAGATGCAGGGATTTAGCAGCAGTGCAGTATGTGTTGGACGAGTTGGGTTTATGTTATGTCTTTCCATTTAATGCCACCTAGCGTGCATTATATCAAAATATCAAAAATGCCAGACAGCCTTGGTTTGTTACTTTTTCCTTACATTTGGGGGTTGGAAGTGCATTGCAAAGTTTTATTTACTTCAAAGCAACAAGGAAAAGTGTTTCAACGTGGCCATATGACAACACTGGAAAACAGCAACACACCAGGCAGGTTTTTTTTCACTGGATCTACATCTGTTTCTGTGCTACATCACGTAACTCCTTTCCTGCTTATGGAAATTAATACTTGCTGGAAACCACTGACTAATGAAAATTTACTGATAGAATATGGAATGCTCCTTCCCTAATGAATTATAACTAGTGGCAGCAAGAGGCTGAACAGAGAAGAAAGTCCGCCTTCTTTTTTTAAATGAGAAACTCCACTTGCTTTGAGATATTCCTATCTACAACCAGTTCTTGGGCTCTCACACCTCAGCCTGCTGCCTCCCCTTTCCTTCATAGGCTGCGGGGTTCGTATCGTCCCATTTTGTCTCCAACGCTGGAGACTGGCATGAAGGACCTGCCTTGATTCCTCTACTCAGATTGGTCACTCCATGAATGATCCTACTGATTTCTAAGACCTAACTCCCTGTTACAGCCAGCCTGTGCCAATGCTGTCAAATCCACCTGGACTGCCGTGTCTTCCCTTCTAAAGGCCCTCTCTGCACATCACCAACCCCTAGCTTTCACCCCACTCTCCAGATCCACTGGAAATCACTTTCTTAACTCCTTTCCTTACCATTACTTCACCCCTCACCCAAGGAAGAGGGGGAAAACTTAGTTTCCTTCACTTTTAAATTCCTTTTCTGAACTCTCTCTCCCTGCCTGTACAGCTAAAGCTCTTTTGTCCCTTCCCTTTACTACCATTGCTCACTCTTCTGTTTCAGTTAATTCTTAAGCCCTTCAACTTTAATTCTCTTTTCTTTCCATCACCCAAAATGTTACAAGTGATGACTTCATGCCGTCAAAGTCCTTGGGCCTTTCTTCCATGCTTCCTCCTCTTCCTAAACTCATTCGAAAAGCCTCCTGTTTCTTCAACCATCAGCTGTCCCTCAGCTTTCCTTCCGCTTTCTCTGGGCTCTTTCTCCTCTCTGACCACTTTGGCACCTTCTCTTTCTAAATGTTTTTCATCCTCCGGTGCAACATCTGCTGTTATTGTTGTAGCTGCCCCGCAGTGACAGAGCTGTTACTGCCGACGCGCTTTTCTCCTGCCAGCAACACGTGCTCCCTTTTTCTACTCCCACTCCCAGAATGGGTCACGATTAACACCCGCCATCCACTTTGCTCCAGCGTCACTTCATCGCAGCAGCGGTTTAAGCCTGACCAGATAACCCTGCGCTGCACCGGGGAAGGGGCCATCTCATCATGTGAGGTGAGGGGGGTGAGTTGAAACCACACCAGGTAGATTCAGAAAGAGACTATCCAGGTGTAGCAGACTAACGGTAGAAAACACCCAAAAGCTACGTAACTCTTGCGGAGCAATGGAGCAGCTTAGGATGACCGTGAAGCCTTACCTACCCTTTCGCCTTGGCAGCACAGCGCTCCAAGTCCAGTTTGCAGCTGGTCAGGATGGTGGACGTGGGCAGCTGACGCAGTTGTCCCTGCACTTGGCTGGTTCTTACAGTTCAGGCTCCAGTTTTCATGGTATCTACGCGCGCTTAAAATCGGCAGTGCTTAATTAAAAGCTCTTTACCTGTCCTTCCACCAACGTGAACTCAAAAATCTCTTTTTGCGTACAGTCCCGCCAAAAAGATCCGTTGGCGACGTGGAGCGTTTCTCAGTTACGCGATTCCAGCCTGCCCTCTGCTGCAGGTTCAGCGCACAGCACCGCCTCGCTGCACGAAATAGATGCTCTCCGTTTATCTTCTGAGAACGCCAACAGCACGGGCTGGCCCTATCTTACAGGAACGTACGACCCAGAAAAGTTTAGTTTAAACGGACAAAAAAATGAAGAGGTCCAACAAGGTGTGACAACGAGACGACTAAAAGAAGTCCTTAGTAGGAAATACAGAGAGAGCACCAGGAGTTGCGTGGGCGCACCTTCAGGCGGCACTGTCGTCTGGCCGTAAGGCAGCTTACGTCGACGCCGCAGTTTCTCCGCAGTCTCACACCGAAAAGCGGGCAGGCTGACGGCAAACCCCAGTTAAATGCAATAACTGCACTGGCCAAATATAGGGCGGTCTTCCATTTCGGGCAACCGCTCCGTTGCGGCATTAGGAAAACCTGGACAACCTGACTCACACCACCCGAGCGGCAGCCCTCCTGCCCTCCACCTTGGCCCCGGGGCTTTTAGCTCCACAGAGGAACTAGCCACCAAGGCTGAAGCCAGAGGCCGGCGGGAGGAGCCGGAGCTCGGCCACAGCGCAGGAAGCCATTTGCCCCACGCTCTTTCCTCCCCGATCACGTAACTTCTCCGATCGCTGCTTCTCTCCGACAATTTCAAAGGTGGATTTCCAGAGCAAGTCCATCTGGGCTGTGTCATGGGGCGAAGGTTAGTTGAGGTCAAAGGTTACTTTAGGTTAGAGGTCAAAGGTTACTTTAGGTTAGAGGACTGTAGTACTTGAGATGACAGGACAGAAGTTAACTCTAATGTAACTTGAGGTCACAGGATAGAGGGTACTTGAGGTATCTTTCACTTGAGGTCAAAGGTTACTTAGGTCAGGGTAGCAGTTACTTGAGGTCAACGGTTACTTCAGGTCACAGGGTAACTGAGGTCAGAGGTTCTTGACGCCAAAGGTTACTTGAGGTCAACAGACAGCAGTTCCTCAAGGTCAAATGTTACTTGAGGTCAGAAGTTACTCTAGGATAAAGGTCACTTCAGATCACAGGACAGAGGTTACTCTAGGCAAAAAGGTTACTCTAAGTCAAAGGTTACTTGAGGTCAAATCTGGTTTTGGTAAAGTCTCACCAGCGTCCACACGGGAAGCCAGAACCCAGCCTCTAATGCGCTGTTGGCGCCCAGACGCTATCAGCTCTCAGCATGCACCAACACATGCCACAAGCATGGGCTGAGGCCGGCTGGCTTGCAGGGCCCGTACCCACACGCTCCTTCACCACCTCAGCCTCCAGTCGGGGGCTGCACACGAGCCACCCGCCGGGAACAGCCCTTGGGGCACCCTGCCTGCCCTCGGCCGGCAACTGCACTGCTTGGAACCGGCTACCTTCAACCAGCGAATGCTGCAACAGCTTACTGGCACAGAGAACGGCACACAGCGCCCAGGAGCGCTTGAAGTTAGAAGTGTAAATGCAGTCAGGTATCGCCGTACAGAATCGCTGAATGGATTCAAGGCAAAAAGAGGTGAAGGAACCGATAGCAGTAATTTGTGATGAAGACTTGGTGCTGATTTTGCAATGGCAGTTGTTTCTTCCCTTTCATGCTTGATAGTAGAAAGCCTCTTTACAATCTAGTTAATAAAACTAGTGGCCAGCTTCTCCCACAGATTTAGAAACATCACTCCATTTTATTTAAAAAAAAAACACACCCCAAAAAACCCAAAACATAAAACACCCCACCCCAAAAAAAAGAAAACACAAACCAAAACTCCACACAACCAGAGATACACAACAACTGAGATACAGTTGTTACCATCAGGGACTATTACACTCAATTAAGGGAATTAGATGCAAGAGTAAAGTCATCATTCCAGATTAACAGCAACTGTATGTTTGCAAGTAAAAGTTATAGCTCCAAATTTGAGTCCAAACCAGAAAAATCTCAACCTGAGTGTACAGTTTTTGGCTATTTGTCAGAACATAAAAGCATACGGGAAAGTACTTGGGTGATGGGGGGGGGATGTAAAAAAATTTTTTTTTTTTTTGTAATCTAGCAGTATTTAACTATCATGACAAACAGGATCTCAACTTCTTTAAAAAAAACACTGACCATTTCAAATATAGCTTTCAAAAGTCATAATAAATCTAAACAGATAGCAGGTGGCTAACGCTAGTCAAAAGTGACAACAAAAAAAGCCTCACTCTTCCCCATAATCAACACAAAAAAGTAATTTTGAGTGTTGCTCTGCTGTAATAGCTCATCTTTTCAAGATCTAGAACTTTCAGAATACTTTCTTTTAAACTAAACATAGTGAAGTCTTGAAAATTCAGGTAGATTCACCGAATAGTGTACAATCAAAACTTAAAAAACCACGATCACTCAGCTTAGTCTATTTTAATGTTCTGTCAGGATAAATACGTGCCAGAAAACAGGTTCTGAGATGCATGTCACATCAGAACTGAACACGTTTTAGTAACAATCAAGTACATCTCTCAGCTAATGCAAGGAAAAGTTTGCTTTCCAAAACACTTTCTCGCCATTTCCAGCCACCTGGCAACAGGTAACGTCACTCCAGAATGTCAAGGTCCAAATACCGCCCTCAAGGTACTTTGAAATGGCAAAGGACTATGTTTGGTGTAACTTGGACTCGATCCCACAGATCAACCCTAAAAGCACTCAAAGTAATCCCATCTCCTATTCAGGACAATAGTAAAAGAACCATCATTAGCTGGCAATGTCAAATTAGTGGTCAGGAAAGACGACACTTTTTCACATGGGCTGAAACCACATTAAAAAGGGGAAAAAAAAAAAAATTGAGGCAAGACCTGCTAGTCCTGCAATAGTTTGGTATTTCACTGATGATGCGTAATTAGCTTGCTTCGTTGAGACTTGCTTTTCTCATTAATTGCATTGAGAGCCTTTATGCAAGACAAAATAAATTCTTGACTTCAAAGTCTCCAAAAGCAACATGATTGCAAACTTTTGCCTCCACACAGCAATTGCAATAAACATGATATTATACAGTCTTTAAAAAAAAAAAACACCAAAAAAATAGAAAAATATTAAAAATAATTTTTAAAAATCAACACTACTACTTGAAGCACCCATGGGGCCACTTACGTGCTGGGACAAGTTTAACTTAACTTTGCCCTTAGAAGCTTTCAATCGCTTTGCCTGGCATACCCACGCTGGTGGGAGTCATATGAAACCCAGCCTAACAGAAGTTCACAAAAAGAAAACTTTGAATCAAAGCTTCTGAAAGCAGAAGGTCCTTACCATTTCCTCCTCATATAATCAAAGGGAAATGCACTCCATCAGCTTTGGAAATAAAGACAACTACCAGGATTTAAAACATAGCTGTTACCACACAGCAGCAGCTGTACCGTAAAGCACCTGCATATACACAGGCTGCCATTTCACACAGTGGCTGATATGCCAAATGCCCTCACCACAGCACAAACTTACTTGGGAGCCCATAACTTGTTTCCATCCTTTCCAAGGTAACACTTGTCTGAAGCCAAAGGACTCAAGAGAAAAAGCCATGAAATCAGGTTTTCTAACTGATTTTTTTTTAATAAACTATGGAAGAACAGGATAACATTTCAACCAAAGTCATGACAGCTGCATGCTCAAAAGCAGATACATATACACCTCTGGATTTTCTGTTCTCTTTAGAGAAAAAAAAAAAAAAAGAACGGTCATGTGAACGCTGAACATAATGCATAGGTTTCTATACATATTCAAATAATAGCAGACAAGAGTAAGCAGTAACACAACTCAAGAAAGTGTTTTAACAGTGATTCCAGATCCACAAAATTTTAAAAAGGAAATTTCAGTTCTAGGAATCTTTATGTTGAACAAGTTTTATTTTAATGCTGTATAGAAATGTAAGTTTTATAAATTGAGGCACTAGAAACAAACCTACTGACACAATAGCTCAAATGCATCTACTGTGTGAACTGAAAAATCTACAGGCCATAGCGCACAAGAAACTCAGAACTTAAAAGGCTGCATGAGACTTGCACTTGCTCACACTAACATAGTGAAATTAGTGGAAAACTAGTGTTTTTCCAGTTAGAGTAAAATCAGGTTCTGATTGTTGGGTCCAAACAGTTATCCTCCTAGCTTTTTCTCATTGTCCTTGCTTGCCTCTTATGCATTCTCATCAAGGGAAAAAAAAAATTGGAGCAGCTCCTGTGCTACCCCATTCAGCACTGTTCATAAAGAAATGCAAAGCACCTGTCCTTGTGCACAGTTGTATCTACAGTGCTGTATTCCCTTACTTCATCCTGCTCCCCCACATCACTGAGCTTCTGTAAGGTTACTAACTTTGTTTAGAATTAAGATACTCATGTTCTCCGATGGATGCTTATTTTTACCTTTTGATCTGCATATGGGGGTCAGGGAGTGTGAAAGTCAAGTAGTCTTCTAAGGTAAAATCAGAGTGATCGCATAGCAAGAACTTGAGGCAGAAGGGAAGGAGCTCATATGAATATGTATACTGCTTTCTGACAAACAGTATTCACAATCCAGTGAGGTTTCCACCCAGATACTACAATAACTGACACCCTCTAAACCCCTACATTAAAATATACCTCAATATTTTAATCAGGCACTTGAATAGAAAAACAAAGCAGTAACATTTAGCATTGGTATTGTGATAGCTATTCTGTAAGGCCAGAACATCTCGTATGAAGCAGTCAGGAAATTAACTGCCCCACAGAACCAAGTAACTCATATCATGGGCTAAAGGAATGGACAGTCCCTCACTAGACAAGCATGTTCAAACAAAACAAAAGACGATGGAAAGACGGTTAGCAAATATTTGGTAGAAGCTATTAGCCACAAACATATATGCTTCACTATCTAATGCAAAATGTAGTGCAAGGTTATTAATCCCTTGAGAAGATGGATCCAAAAGTAAACAGTCAATGTGCTTTAATTTACAAGACAAACACTCCCCCACTCACCCCCACCCAAAATTTTCTCCACTGATAACAAGCTCCCTGAGGGAATACATTATTTTTTTTCAAGGGGGGGGGGCAGGGCATGGAATCAATACTTTAAAAACATAATCTGAAAAGCTCCAACAATCAATAGTTGCCCTATTTTGAGCCATAACACATTTCTGGTCAACATTTCTTTGGAAAACGTGGGGTAGACCAACGAGTCACTGGTCCTGTAAGAGGGACCCCAATCTCCCTTCTTTTAAGTAGTATTCTGGAGATGACAGTAACCATTGCTTTAAAACAGTAATGAACACATTTGCGTCCAATACGCTTCAAAGTTATAGGAAAATTCTACCTGTAGGACTTCATCTACCAACATTTAAACAGTTCATTATAGATTCTGTCACAAAAATACAGAATCAAAGTAAGGAGGTGGAAGTTCAGTTGTAAGGCTAAACAGTTGAGAAGTCATCTTTATGTTATGCAAGTCAAGGGACAAATGAAAGAATCTACAGACACACAAAAACATTTTTATGTTAATGAGAATGCCAAGTGTTTAAACCATTCTTAAGGAATTTATTTTTTTTAATGATGATTTACAAGGCCTTGATTATTAGACAAAATAGCATATTTTAACTAAACTCAAAAAATACAAACCAATAGAGCATAGAAGGAAATGCTATATGGTTCCATAGAGTATGCCACATCTAGTGCACGCACTGTTTCATCTTTCTCATCTGAACCCATTTGGTAATTATTGAATTTTTGCAAAGGAATATTTTGGTCTAGCCAACACATAGCATACAGTTTCAGACTACTGAATTAGGTTCTAATTCTGGCATTAGTCTACAGTCTAAACCACTGCAGCAGATCTTTCAAAGTGTTTAGTGTAATCAGAACTGATCTAGACTTTTTTGAGCAGTTAGCAACAAACAGGAGTTACAGACTGCAAACAGTTCAGTATGGTACATTAACAGAAGCTGTAAGTTTTAGTATGCTTATTGCCAATTTCTCCCAAATTTTAACAAGCAGAACTTCTTTGCAGATACATTATTGCTGAGGGTAGTAAGGCTGTTGAGGAAAAGGGTATCCAGGTTGTTGAGGTGCTGGATATGGTGCTTGTCCAGGGTTTTGATACACAGGTGAGGGTGCATACGGTAGATTATACTGACCATACATGTATGGATGATAGCCCATTGGCATTGGCATCTGGCAATACCTGTGAAGGGACAGGGGAAAAGGCATGCTTTAGTTGTAAAACACTGATGATGTTAATTTGCAAATAACTCACTAACAGATACAAAAAGACATGCAATCACCGCAAATACTTTCCTTTCATTTTCTTTTTTGTGCAGCAGAAAGTGTGGTAACTTTCAAGGATCAAACGTGAAAAAATTTATAAGGCATGGAACAGAAATGCAAACAGAAGGTGGAGTAAAGGCAACTTACTAGAGCTAAAACTGATCAAATAGTTTTTCTTATGCATATTTGTATATGTATATATGTATTCTCTTATGTATAATATCATTGTACACATTTTAACATTTGCTGAGAACTACTACTGAAGGAGAGCGCAGCTGCCTTCAATTCCTCATGATGACTCCAGAAAGATGGAAAAAAGCATCAGAAGAAAGCACACAACTCAACTGGAATTTTTTTCTGTTTTTTTCATCATGTTTAGGAGGATACCAAGATTTGAAAAATCAGATATGCCAACACTTTAAAGATAAACACCACCAACTGATTATGCAAGGGCTGGCAATAGTCTACAAACCACAATTAAGGAGCTGCAGTCCTAGCTCTTTCCTCCTTTAAAAAAGCCAAACTTCAAAACCCTAAAATGAACCCTCTCACAAACGGTACCAGCAAATGATTCCAACAAGAATTACATTATTAGAACTAAAAAAAAAAAATATATATATATATAAATCACCTTGTCTCCAACACTAAACCCATCTTCAATTATAACAATAACTGATTTTAAAATGCCACATGCAACAAACACGTGCTTTTAGCTAGCAGGATAGCAAAGAACAGCTTAAATACTCCCACAGCTTACCCTGGGTAACCTGGATAAGTTGGATAAGGAGGTCCCTGTGCCTGTGATGGTGCAGTGCTTGCTGCAGGTGCACTGGCTCCTGGAGTGGGTTCAGGAGCAGCAGCAGGAGCAGGAGCTGCAGCTGCTCCAGAAGGTGCTGATGCAGAAGGGGAACTGCTTGCTGCAGAAATCACTGGTGGTGGTGGCCGTGCTGGTGGCTGTGGTTTAGTCCCCTAAAAAGAGAAAGTGAATTAAGCTGGAGCTTCTTTCTGGAAGTCTTGGAATCAAAAGCTGTGGTTATAGGATTAGTTGATATTTATTTTCATTTTTAAACCAGACATTCTATATTTAGTCTATGCAGATAATAATGTGAATCATCTAAAAAGCAGTAAGCTTTCCATTTCAAATACATAAATTATGAACACCAATAGTAGATAATACACCCCTCTGCAAAGCCTTTAGACTTTGCCCTTTATTGCACTTCAACACATTTCCAAATATACCAGTGTATTAAGCAGTGATATACACAAATCACAGATCAGTTTGGGGTTTCAACATATGGACCTTCTATTTTCAACCCACTAATTCCGTAGCATGTATTTACCACCATGGTTCTTGGTGCTGGAGTAGGAGTTGATGATGCAGCAGGCTTAGTTCCTCCAGCTGATGTGGTCTGGTACGTAGGCAGAGGAATAGAGGGAGCACTGGGTTCCCTAGCAATGCTTTGCTGCAAATCTCTGTTAAAAACAAACAAGCAGACAGACAGCTCAGCTTAAGAATTGTTACACACTTCAACAAGCTAAGCTAAAAAGATGCAACAGACTAAATGTAGTATTTAAAGCATGATCACTGAGCTAGCTCAAACTAAATTTGGAGTCCAAATCACTGCCACAGAAACAATCATCTAGCCAACCCTCTGATTAACTGTTAAATTTAATTTCTAATGATGTCTTCATATTCCAACTCAATATTGGGTATAGATCACTGAATTAACCAAAAGCTTTGGAATCAGAAATTATAGTCAGAACATTGAGCAACTTGGAAGCTTTCCTGAGAACCTAAGGAAACCTCAAGGTTATGGAAAAGGATAAAAGTAACTTTCAGTAATTTTGACAGGTAAAGAGATGCTCAAATACAGAAGAAAAGCAATGCCATATTACTTGTAGGTTATCCTAAATTAAATATTGCATGCCAATACCATACTTTTAACAGAACTGTTAAAAGGAAAAAAAAAAAAAAAAAAGAAGAGTCTGCTAGATGGTCTGCAATATCATTTATATCTGGGTAAGCATAATTATCAAAAACCCCTGGCAAAAATCTGAATGGTTCAGCTCATGAGCTTTCAAGTTCTGTTATCTCTAGTGTTGGAATTACTCTTGGTAAGATACTTTGGTAAGATACAAGGTGGCTTTGGTGCCATGTTGTACTACAAACTGCCATTAAACAATATAATTTTACAGTCAGCTTGTCATGAAAACTCCAAGGAAGCAGTTCTAAGTTACTTATTCAGAGGAACATAGTGCATCTCTCACTGCAAAGATTCAATATGTGAGATTGGGCAGATTCTTCAGAGGGATTTTAGGAAGCATTTAAAATTTCAGATAATTCTGCATAAAAATGATTGGTGAGCAATATAGAACAGCTAGAACTTGATATCTGTCATTCTGAAACAGAAGACAGAGACGACTGACAAATGTATACAGTCTAGTTAGCAACAAACTACAGGCTCCAATTACATAGCATGCAAAAGCGAGCTCCAAAGGAAGAGAACAAAACTGGCAACTTTTGCAGAAACTTGGTAGAAAAAAAAAGAAGACTAAAACAAAAACTCCATGAAAACTGTCCTCGCAATAACCCCTGCAGTAAACGGGAATGATGGAGAAAAAGCTGGAAATAGTCTTGATACTGTGTTACATATGCATATGTATATCTCAAATTATTTCTTGCAGATAGTGGAGTAACTATTCAACACTGTATTATACTGAAACTAACAAAACCAAAACTTATCATCGCCTTAGAAGATTACATTAGGGATGGAAGTAACAATTTTCTTCTTAAAATCATGCTGCTAAGACCAATGGCTTACAATACCAGAGTGAAGTATATTTTGACCACAAAGTGACCAAACGCTTTAAATGTGAAGCTTAAAACACTATTTAAACTGATCCTCCAGTGGGCAATCATTACAGGGGCTGGGGAAGGTATCTCTAGTTCTAAATGAGAAACAATCTAAACAAAGTGAAGATGCAGCCCACAGTCAGTGTTTTTATTGTAGTTGGGGAGGACACGGAAGAAGGGGCAAAACACACATTTTATTCACTCAAACTGTGGGTTGGGTGCACTGAGAAATACATTTTGTAGGCATATACCACAAATAGCCCAAATCTGATCATTGCCCCTAACCTTGACAGGGTTTCACGTCAGCGAACAGTTAACACAAGGCAGCAGTAAAAGACAGCATGGCAAGATTCACCTGAATGTTGTATCAACACTAAACCTACAGCTTTAACACTGAACATTAACATATTAGAGATGTGAGATATTCAGACCGAAGCCTTGGCTAGGCAGCCTACAGCTTCCAAACTGCATGAATGTAGGAAGTGGAAGAGAGATTGTATACAGTTACTAAGAATTAATTTACAAGCACAATGCCCAACAGAAAAATAACAGTTCTACAAATGATGAAGTTAGGAAAAGAAAAATTTGAGGGCTGAGCATCCCATTCACAGCATGGTATGTGCACAGAACAACCGCAATTTCACCAACTAAAACTGTTGTAACAACCAGCCCTTTTTATAAAAGGCTATGTAATTTGCTAAAGAATACCGATTAAAAGGCATGCCTTTTCAGTTATGCTTTCCTCTTAAGAGGAGAGCCTAAAAATCACAGCTGAAGCATACTATACTAACTAGCCTGATCACACATGGGGGACAACAACAACATCAGAGAATTTCCTTCACATGAAGGACAAAATCTGCTTCTCTGCCCAGCAGTGTAGGCAACCCACATATCTAAACAATGATAAAATATGACAACAAAATCAGACTACAGAGCAGAGGTGGAATACCAATGTTTTTCCCATCACCACATTGGGCACATGGAAGGCAATCATATGCTGAAGCATTTATCTAATTTCTCAAACCAAAATGACAGCAGGAGCAAGGTACAAAAATCAAAAGTTCCTCAAAAGAAAGAATAAAATAAAATGATTAACAAAAGCATGCCAAAAAGAACTGAGAGTGAAATCATGATAAGGTGAAACAGATTCACGCTGTACTGTATATAGGAACAGCCGGGCAGACTTCAAAGTACATTTTTCCATTTATTTCTCGTATCAACTTTCCTAGTGTTTCAGGGGAAGAGAGTGTGGAGTTAACATTAAGGCAAAGACGTCTTTCTCATTTCGTCAAGTAACATAATAAATACGTCCCCAAAGATTCATTTCTGATAAATATCTGTTTCTACAATGCTTAAACAAAGTATCGAAATCTTACTTGAGCAGTTCATCTCTTTCAGTCTTGCGAGCAAAGACAATGTCACTGCATTTGTTTTGGAATTTA
>NW_010546761.1:153586-160725 GCF_000687285.1 Phaethon lepturus
CTGTCAGCTCATTGTAAAACTAGTGAAGGGAAAAAAAACCCCAAACATTTTCAACCAATACTTTCAGACTCCATGCTAGCATATTTCTACATACTGATCCAGTTACAGTCATCATATTATTATGGTGCCCAGAATCTGCCATTCCAGTAAAGTTTTCTAGTGCCTTTTATTCCGCTTTTCAAAAACAAGTAATAGTCAGCTGTTGCCCATCCCTTTAAGATCATACAATTTTGTTGCTGTTTATATATATACATGTGTGTGTATATAAATATAGTTTAAAACAACTAGAAAAATCTATTAAAACAGAACTAGACTACTTCTCATGATTAACTATTTCTTTTTTACAGGATTTTTTTTTCCTTTTTTTAATTTTACTGCCTTCAGTTAGTTCCATGCATTTCATTTGTACAGACATTTCAGAGTTTTATCTTTTTTCCTCTAGTAGGCTATCAATAAACCAGGAAAAAGTACTTAATACAGAAGCAGTAAGACACCTTCCAGAAGCCCAGATCAAAAAAAGCAAGCTAAATAAAGCCCTCCTCATCTCTCCTTATATGCAGTAGCACTATATAAACCACAAATTTGATAAAGTTATTAATACCATGGGAGAACAGATGAAAGAATTCCTCAGGTAAAATGGATCATGTGGGTACTTCAGCATCAGTTACTCAGCTGTAATTAACACCTTTTCCTATTTTAATATAAAGCAATGCTCACAAAAGCTTCCTTTTCAGATAGGAACGAAGAAGCCTTTCACAGCTGTCAAAACAATCAAAATTTGAGCAACTCACTGTCCTCACTTCAGTAGTAAAAGCCTCAAAAATGTACCTCTCATCTAGCATGCCTGGGAAGTTTGTGATTTTTTTATTCATGTCTCATTGTGTAAATAATAATAATAACGATAAAAAATTCCTCCAATCCCTTAAGTGTTACCATACCTTTGTGCCTTCTTTTAAATTGGCTACAAGCTCCACAAAGTTGTCATTTGCTACAGCCAAGTTCTTCAAAACTTCTTCTCTTAAATTAGATTCATTGTTTGATTGTTTCATCTTTGAAAAATCCTGATGTGCATTCTTAAAAGGAGGGAATAAAATAAGCAATGAAAATAATGCAAGCTAGTTCCATGTAAGATTCTGCACCTTCTGGTTTTTTTCCTCTTACTCATTGTTTATACCCTCTCTTCCCAATACCTACCCTTTCCTCACCTTCCATTCACACACTGTACTTGCCGATACTTGCGGTCTGCCAAGGGCAGTGGCTATTTCAGAACTATACATGTATTAACTCACTGGCAGTAGGTATCAGTGAATTATCTGTTCTGTTGTGAGCTGCCTTCACCTAATTCTCAAGTTCATAGCGCAGACTCTCTTTCAGAAGCTATACCAATTAGGCTCTTTCCTGTACTATCCCCCATCGATATTCATAAAATCATACTGAAAGTTAGTATTTTTAAGAGGAGCTACCTCAAATTTCGTTGACATTGTCAAGCTATTAAAAGGACAGGGAAGTGGAGAACTTACAGGGATCACCTACATCTCATTTCTTTTAGGAAAAGAAATGAACAAGCAAACTTAAAAAGACTACTGCTGCTGCCAGGAGCAGCCGAACTTGAACTCCAGGACACTGAAACATCAAATTAAGATGTCTGAATTAAGATTAAGATCATCCATCAAGATTGTGAAAGTATATTATGTTAAAAGATATGTGAATAAAAAATCCTTGATAAACATGGGCCATATGGTCATTTAGAAACTTTTTTTTTTCCCCCTTTGGAAAAGTCTCTTATTCTTGCAATCCAAGTTGCAGTCAGAAGTTGCAAGTAATCTTGTGTACAAACAGGACCCATCATTAGTCCAGCCACTATTGTCACTTGTCCAAGCACTAAGACTTCCTTTTTCCCAGATGTTTCAGCCAACTGTCTCTAGTGTAACTGACAAATTAAGGCTGAATTTATAAACAAGCTTTGGGAAATGCTCATTAATTTTTACTTTGATGAGTTTCACACATGCTGGAAGTCAAGCACATCGGAAATAGCAATTAGGAATAAACCAATATGTACTTCAGAGACCCAAAATGTCTTCTAGTAGACTGTACAGACAGGTCTCCTGTTTTCTCAGAAAGAAGTATTAAGATGGGGTGAGAGGGAAAAAGCAAAACAAAACCAAAAACTTCTTAATGTACCAGTTAACCTTCTTTGAAGGGCAAAGCCATGTGCAGAACTGGACCAAGAAAAGGTCCAAGAGAAATTACACTGGAGCTCTGGGAGACTGCTAAAAATTCACATTTCTTTCCAGTGAAAACAAAACACACCTCTATTTTTCAGCCATCAGAGGAGTAAATGAGTACCAACTGGCCTATGACAGACGAACAACCAAAACAGAGTAGAAAGCAAAGTGATATTTCTAAAGCGCTGGAGAGGTAGAGCAATCATTACTTCTTAGTTTAAGAGGACGGCAGGCATACAAGGTGTTGTACCTGAATGTTTTTGAGAAGTTCTTCCTGCTTTTTTAGGGACTCCTGTACTTTCTGTGTGTAGCTCCCATAAATTCTGTCCAACTCAGACACAGAGATAGCTTCCTCATTTATAGCACCATCCTGTGCAAGCGCAGTCAGGAATTTGCTTGTCATGTCAAAATTTACAGATTTCATGTCATTTTCCAGTTGTTCTCTCTCCTTCTTAATTTCATCCAGGTTGGCCAGCAAAGTTCTTAAGACATTAACAACCTAGGCAATACAAATTGTCAGAAGTGAGCATGTTTAGAGGAATTATTGCGGAAGTATACTCTATTACTTTGTTTCCACCTTGCACTCCTCACTGATGCTGGCAACACCATTACATGAGTATTTGTTTATAAGGTGTTTAAGATGACAAACTAGGACAAAATGCAATGGAACAAAGGTCTTCCAGCATCTCAAGCTATATGCTCCTCTAAAGATTTGCTTCCAGTAATAACACTGAATTAATACAAGTATTTTTAATTTTTAACTGATCAGATACCTTCCAATAAGATAGTCTAAAAATGGCAGTCAACATCACCAACTTCAAATCACTCTTATGAGAAAAATAATCATATTGCTGCAGATGAGCCATGACTTTTTTGGAAAGCAAGTTGGTGTCATTACCTAATACTTTAAAATACTGGGTCATGTCTTTTACATTGCCTAATTACCCCAAGAACCTGAGCACTTCACCCCACCACCCTACATAACAAAAATATTCATCAGTGATTGCTCCTTTTATAATAGTCAACCAGTCTCGCTGTCCATGGCGATTGAACTTGCTCACACTAAGTGTAACAAAATACACTCAAGCAGATTTTAAACAAAAAGACAACTTCTTTTCCAAATGTTAGTTACCTCCTGCATCAATTGTGACAGATACAAGAGCAGCTAAGGATCAGCTTCCACACCAATTCCTATAAGTTTACTTTGTTAGATGGATAACACTTCTGTTCAAAACAGAGACAAATTCCATGCTTTACCTCACTTCCTTGTAACGTTTTTGCTGGGTTGGCAGAAGGAATGGCTGCGTTGAGTTCTGCCTCTGGCTTACACAGCAGTGCAATCGTATCCCGGTGAGACTGATAGCGCTCTTTAACCTGGCCGTCTGCTTGCACAGCTTTATTCAAAATATTATGGTAATTGGCTCCCTCTGGTGGTGGGAGGGGAAAAAAAGGATGTTTATATAATTTCAAAACTTGTTTTAGCCAAGTCTTGCACCAGAGCATTCTTCAGGCTTTTCAGCAGGTCTTCATACATTTTTATGAGTCTGCACATTATAAAGTTATTAAGACTTATAAATAAAATTTAAGCTTCTAAGTTACATGTTGAATAGTGCATAAACTAGGCACCTATATTAATTCTCCAGAGGAACATACAAAAGTATACAAATGAACACTGGTTTGACCTATTCCCCAGATTTAAATCCCTGTAACTTTGCCAAACTAAGGCAGTGGTATCAGTCCCTTGTTAGGTTCAAAAAAAAAAAAAAAAAAAACAAACCACCAACCCACACATATTTAGCACACAGAAAACATGCACTAAGTAGTTTGACTAACTGCTGGGGGAAAAAACAAACCAAATCACCAAATCAAAGACAAAAAGAACACTTTGATGGAAAATACAGAAAAAGATGTTAATATACAAAGAAAAAGTATTTAAGAGGTAATTGCAACCAGATTCTTAGGAAGGCAGCCATTTTTCATCACAGGTGCTTTCTGAAACTTTAGCATGCACGTGCACTCCAAGGGAGCGAAAGCAACAGTAAATTCCCTGCTATCCTATCATCTCTCAACTACAAATAATGGTGAAATTTGCAGTAAGGATATTTTGGCATAACCTCACATAAACTGAAATTTCTATCGTTAAAGATAGTATCAGAGCACTTAGAAATAATTTACATTATGAGAATGGACATTCTTAGAGCATCCCCAGAATCCAAAGCATGAAACATGAACATTACCTGCCCTTAAAGGTTTATAGAGTTCATTGGATGGCGTTCTCTGCCAGCGTTCTTTGAATTTTGTTCGCAGGTCATTGTCTGTAGTTTCTTCTTCATCTAATAATCTTAGTGACTACAAGAGTAAAATGTTATATGTATTATAAGCCATTCTAAACATGAAATAGCTACAAAATATACAGCTAGTGTAGAATATAAGAATAATGTCTATACATTCTTTATAAATTTAGTTCAGCAAATAAAAAACAGGCACGAAAGGCATAAATCATCCAAATTTCTTAAGAATGCTTTCTACCCCACCCTAACAATTTTAAAACCAAAATACTTGTAATGGAACATCCACATGCAACAGCACAGTTTTTGTATGGACTAAACGCTTAAATGGCATATTTTTGAAGTGCTATTAAAGTTACAAGGATTTTGGATAATCATGCACTTTTTCTATTGCCATTTAAAAAGTTCAGTGGCAGTGTCTTTTAAATGTGTTTTAGCAGATGCTGAGCTTACTTCATCTAAAATTTCTTTGTTCCTTTGTAGCAGTTCAGGCAGATCTTTGATCAGCTGATCAACAGTCTGAATTCCTCCCTGTTCAATCACAGACTTAGACTTGTTCAAAATAGACTGAGGAACAGTATCACCAGACACATCTTCGATAGCAGCAGGAAGATTGAGGGAAGCCAACACGCTGAAAAAGTCAACATCTTAAATGGAAACTTGTTTATAGAATTAAATGGTTTATCCTGTAAGTAACACCGCTATCCAAATAAACAATCACACCATCAGTTATAATGGAAACAGAGTATAACGTACTCCTGGATAGAAAATTTCAAACTGAAAATTCTAAACTAATTCCTAGTGTATAACTCCCCAAAAGTAAGTTTCAAAGCTCTTAAAAGCTAAACAAACCCTAGTCTTCTAGCACTCAAAAGATATGGCAAACTTTTTCAGTAGTAACTATCTACCAGATAAAGAACCAACTGCCTTGAGTTGCATACCTATCTTTCAGCCTGATAGATTTTTTTATTATTATTACTTAAAGAACAACATTTTGGGGGAAAAATATCATGTTTTGAGTCACTGGTACAATCAAGTTGACCAGTGGAATGTGAAAATCCTTACAGATTAATGAAATTGGAACTTTTTCTGAGCAAGTGTCAAGACTCCTAAAAAAATGAGGAAAGATTGGAGAAAATTAAATACTATTTGATCTTGTATAGGTTTTCAGTCTGAAGATCTGCAGAAAAGTAGTTCTAAGTACTCCTGCTATGGCTTAAGTTTGCCAGCCTACCATACAGTAATAAAAAAACCACTGCTGTAATCTGGATGTCTGCAGGCTGCAAGGCAACCAGTATTTATAGGCTGTTCCATAACTCCTCTTGATAAATTTAACAAGAAGCCATACTTACCCATTTGCCAGATTTGTGGCTTCTCTCATCTGGGCTATTAACCTGTTTACTAGATCTGCCTTTCTCTGGTTACAAACACTCACAGACTGCTGAACTTGCAATGGAACCATCTTCTCAAAGAGGTCTGCGATTAAAGTAGTATTAGGTTACTCAAGTTGCACTGTGAAGGTAAAAGGACACAAACATCTTCACATCTCTTTCCTACAGGTTGTAAAACAGAGACTGATCTAAACAGTTTAAGATACTCTCCCCCACCTCCCAAGGTGTCTTAAAAAAAAAAAGCTATTTCTACAGGACTTCAGATTAGATTTCAGTTTTTAAGACTGAAATTGATTTAGAAATAATTTCAAGGCATTACATTGAAAACAAACTGTAGGGTTAGGAATCAGATTTTCCTTACGGCTTCATTTCTAGTTCCACTTTTTTAAAGAAGAAAGAAGAGGGAAAGAGAGGGAAGAGAGGATCATTTTTCAGAACTCCTCTGTACAGCCAACAAACTGAAATTTTGCAACAACTAGGTTAGTTAGGATTGTACAATTTGACATTCTTCCCTTATATCAGTGTTCCTTCTGAAATTAAAACGGTTGGTTTAATATAGAAAATACAGTTGCTGAGAATATCTTTAAAAGAAGGGCAAACTGCAGATAACAATTTTCAACCTGTAGTTCATTCTTCCAGTACTTTTTATCACCAAGTAGTAGAAAAAACTGCAAAAGGACACTGCTGTACACTTAATACAATTCAAAAGTAAACAGTTACTTTTTTGTGGTACAAATAAACTTTGGTGGCCTTGTGTTTCACAAGGTAACAATTAAATTGTACACTGCGCACACTTTGCTTACCAGTGAATTTCTGACTGAGGGGAACAACAACTGGAGTAGATTTCACAAGACTGGCTTTTCCAATGGACTCCAAGTCTTTCAGGTCAGGAACCCGGTCATGGTAAATGAAGTCATTGTCTTTTTTGGCAGCTGTAAGTGCACGGTTGATTTTGTCAGCCAGGTCTTTAACATTTATATATTCATCATAACGAGATGCCACCGTTTTCACCAAGTCTGCTGCATGCTTTAAAAAAAAAAAAGATACAGTTAAAATTAAAACAATAACTTTTCTTTCTCCCTTTCAGATATACTTAGGAAAACAGATGAGCTTCCCAGTTAGCCAAATAACTACTGCCAACACGTACAATGAATACTATTATTTGCTTAAGAAAATATTCTCCCCTCTTATGTATCAAAAAGGAAAAAGGAGATTTTACTCATTGAAACAGTTCA
>NW_010546762.1:0-8888 GCF_000687285.1 Phaethon lepturus
GGACAAGCTTGAGAAGTGGGTCTGTGTGAACTTCATGAGGGTCAACAAGGTCAAGTGCACCTGGGTCGGGGCAACCCCACATATCAATACAGGCTGGGGGATGAAAGGATTGAGAGAGCAGACCTGCAGAGAAGGACTTGGAAGTACTGGTGGATGAAAAGCTGGACATGAGCCAGCAATGTGCACTCGCAGCCCAGAAGGCCAAGCGTATCCTGGGCTGCATCCAAAGCAGTGTGGCCAGCAGGTCGAGGGAGGGGATTCTGCCCCTCTACTCCACTCTGGAGTCCTGTGTCCAGCTCTGGAGCCCTCAGCACAGAAAAGATATGGACCTGTTGGAGCAGGTCCAAAGGAGGCCACAAAAATGATCAGAGGGATGGAACACTTCTCCTGTGAGGACAGGCTGAGATAGTTGGGATTGTTCAGCCTGGAGAAGAGAAGGCTTCAGGAAAACCTTATAGCAGCCTTCTAGTACTTAAAGGGGGCCTATAAGAAAGATGGGGACAGAGTTTTTAGCAGGGCCTGTTGTGATAGGACAAGGGGTAATGGTTTTAAACTAAAAGAAGGCAGATTTCAACTAGATATACAGAAGAAATTTTTCTCAGTGAGGGTGGTGAAACACTGGCACAGGTTGCCCAGAGAGGTGGTAGATGCCCCATCCCTGGAAACATTCCAAGTCAGATTGGACGGGGCTCTGAGCAACCTGATCTAGTTGAAAATGTCCCTGTTCATTGCAGGGGGGTTGGACTAGATGACCTTTAAAGGTCCCTTCCAACCCAAAGGTTCTATGATTCTAAGTTTCTGTGATTAACAGGTAAGCACTGGAAGTTCAGAACTTCTCTCCTGTGGCCAAAACCTCAGGCATCTAAGGCAAAATAAGTGACAATATTGATACTCATATCGAATAGAATAGAGAAAAATGTCTTTTTCAGGAGCCCAAGGAAGCAACAACGCACTGATGTCCACCTCAAAAACCAGTCTCTTAGAGAGCAGAAGACATTACACACAAAAATCTGTTTCTTTATTCTGAAGTCAAGCTCAGTGCATGGACAACAAGATAGCATGTGGCTCTTTTATTCTTATTTTGGGTTTTATATTAGGCATTTTTTAATTTCACTCATGTTAATGATGAATTTTAGGGTAAAGTTACACCTTATCACCTAAAATAAGCTAATGGCAGACCAGCAATGAATAGTATTTTCCATCTCCTTCCTTCCTGCCCTTTTCCTTGCACCAGCTCTGAAGTTCAGCCCTGTGCTGGGCCAGTTCAGTTCACTGGTTGAAGGCAGCTATGGTGGCCAAAAAAGTGACAACTTTCCTGCTGGCTTTACAAGTTGAACCAGCTCAGTGAAAGGCCTGATGATCATCAGAGCTGGCCCAAAGCAAGAAGAGGGACTGCCTGTCCAAGAGAGGAGCAGGCAAAAAGGAGAAGGACCTCCCTCTTGGCAGCAGTGAGCTGTTAGACTACTCCAGCTTCACTCTCAGAGAAAGGAATTTTAAAAAAAGCACAGAGGAAACAAACCAGCAGCAAGGTTTTAAAGGTAGTGGTGGGAACATGCTGATGGGGGAAGAGAGACCTGGATGGGTTAAGATGTCCCGTTGTTGTTCACCCTGACTCGGGCACTTGGATGCAGAAAGAGCTGCTGAGCGCAGCAGCCTCCGAGGGAGCTGGGAGGAGGAGGGGAGGGAGAGAGGAGGAAGCAGGAGGGGCTGCTCTGGCAACACTGATTCTGGACAATTTCTCATATCCTTTGATAGGGGAAATAACCTCTCCAGGGAAGTATTGAGCTTTTGATATTTGATGAAAGTTCTTATGAATATTTTGATACTTCACCCTACCAGTGACTCCTATGGGCAGGAAACGTCTTATGGAAAGCAGAATAAAGCAACTTTTAGAGCAATCGTCATCGTATTTCAAGCAGTACTAGCTAACAGGATTCTCAAGTTACTAAAAACTTTCCTCTGGCTAATATAGAGCCTATTAGTGAAGTATTATATTATTTGTCAAGAATGCTTTATAAGACTGTCCCTGCCTACCTACATGAACTAGAAAGCTACAGTCAGCAATTTGCTAGCAAGATTCATGTTTAAATGCCTTTCTGTTGCTCACAACATGGGACAGTGGATTAAATAAAGTCTTACGAAGGAAGACATAAACAACCAACCATGCAGAAACTGAGCATGGCTTGGGTGAGGTAACAAGATGGTTCATATTGTCGCTTCTGTTGACAGCACTGTGTAGAAGCACTTGCAACAGTTGCCTCTGGGGTGTCTTCATTCTCCATCTACTTCTCCTTCATGCCCATCTGTTGTTCTGCAACGTGGTGTGTGGAACAGTACCAGAACGGGTGGCAAGGCCAATATCCAGGATATAAATATTTATTCTTCAATCCAACCATGTCCCACTCTAAGCTTGTAAACTTTTATTAAACTCAGTCTTCCTCTCTCTATACTGCTCTTTGGGACAATACAACCACACATGTATTCCTACGTTTTTCTTGTTGTTTTGCATATTGCCTCTCAGCTTTTGCTTAGACTTAACAGGCAACGTGTAACAATTTTTTCACAACAGCTTATCTGCTGCTATTACAACTGCAAAAACAAAATATAGAGCACAGGAGAAAGACAAGTTTATAAACCCTTTTAAAGATTTTTCATAATGTTCTTAAGATTTATAGCAGGAAATAAGCCAGGCTGATCAAATTATTTGAGCACTGTCACTCAGTATGATGGCACATGACTTTTGATTGCCTTGTTAGCTAATGGAGGGGATTCGGTTTGGTCTGGAAAGAATAAGACATTGAAGAGAATGTGGGAAACCCAGATTCTGCCCATGCTCTTCTTAAAGGCTTGTGTTCAGCCAAGAAAGTGTGTGCTGCTCCAGGATCTTTTCAGGGGCAACCAGTTCAGAAAACACTTTTGAAATAATCAATCCAGGATAAGATTCGGATTTTGTCCTCTAAACATCCGAATTAATTGTTAAACCCTTTTAAATTCAGGTGCCACACCTGATTTTAGTCTTGCTCTGAGGGTACGTTACGCATTTTGTGTCCCCTATATTCAGCTGCCATACAGAAGGGAAACTCCCCTGAGCATCTTCAGCACTTCAACTCGGCCTTGGCTCACCCATCTGGGGGTTGAGGGCAGCACCTACCACATGCCCCCTGCCGCGAGGCTGGTGGGAGCTGGCTGGGGGCTGGGTGCCTCTTTTTGGCTGGAGCACAGAAGGCAACGCAGGACGAGCCTTGCAGGATGTGGGATGGGGGCTTGCTGTTTAAGCATGGGAAGGTCCAATTTAGGCACAAAGAAGCAAAGCCCTTCACAGCTGAACAGGACTAACATGGGCAAAACCACTCCTAGAGGCAGCTGAGCCCGTTTGTTCTCCAGCACTAACCTGATCCATGGGACACTCCAAGAAAAATTAAAATGTGTTTTTTTTCTTTAACATAAGACCTTTTTTGTAGCAAGTCACAATAAAAAATTGCTGGTGATTTGTTTTTGACTAAACACTAAAACATCACAAAACGTCAATGGAGCTCGTAAAGCTCCAGTATGACAGGGCAAATATCTTCATCAATACCCAGCTTTTGACTGCAGGAGTCATACAAAAGGGTTACTGGAAATTCAACAAGTACAGAAATGAGTGCCGTTGAATTCTGTAATTATCTCTGTTTTTCAACCCTGAAACAACCTGTGGCTTCATTCAAAGTTTCATTGCTGGGTCTCTTGCACAGGCCAAGTGCTGCTGCAGGGGAACGCAAGGCACCTTCCCATGGGCCATGTGTGTCCCAGGGGCTTCCAATGAACACCAAAGGGTGACTTCAACTCAGTAAGATGTTTCAGCTTGAAAAGAAAAATGCAGTTGTTTCAGTTCTATCCCTTTTCCTGATGAAGGTTTCTTTTCCTCAGCATGTCTGTCTCGCAGACCATGAGAAAAACATTTCTGAGAGCAGTAGAGTCAGGGCTGCAACATTTTCGAAACCAGTAATCATACTGGTAATGAGTTTTCTATTGAAATTTTGATGGTACAGTTGCACTGATATTGCAAATGTCCAGTTTCTCCTTTTTCACACAGTTATGAATCAAGTGTATTCTTTTCAAGTAGCATGGAAACAGGCATCAGCAGTAAATCTATCTGGACATGTTAAATGATAGATCTTATTTATTCAAGTAGATTACCTCCTTTCTTAGGTCCAACTTTTGGCAGAAGTGAAACATGAAAAAAAATTCACATCTACAAAAAGCCAAATTGTTTTAAAGCTTAAGAATTATTATTTTTTCATGTGTCCCCAGGTGCCTGCCTTGAGCAGAGGTTTAGATTTTGCCTCAGAACTGTTGTAAAAAGTTAATTTAAGTGAACTGCTATATTCATGAACAAAGAGACTTTTTACACTCGGTGACGTGGGTCATTAATTGGACATCTCATTCATCACAGACCCTTACAAGAGAAAACAAAGAACAAGAACTAAAACAGGACTCTGGCTTTGTTAAAAGAAAAAAGAAGTTTAAGGAATCTGCATTTAATCAAAACATGCAAAACAATCTCCAGATACTGTCTGGCAACAAATTTAGGATTTGCAGAGCTGAAGTGTTCATTTGCTTGGCTATAAATATTATGTTGATGAAAGACAGTCCTAACTCTGTCTTCCACCACTTCACTTCTGATAGGGAAGTTAAGATTTTATGTGTTTGCTTAGAAACCCATTAGATCTAACCTTTCCAGGAGAATTACAAAGGGGAATGATAAATGGCCATGTATCAGTTCAGGGGAGGGAGAATTTTAATCTGGGGTACTGCAGGGGTAAGTATTTGATGTTATCGTTCATGATGTAGCATATAAATGAAAATCAAAGATTATACTAAGGTGGGAGGAACCGCTAATGCTAGAGAGGAAAAAAATATTTAAAATGACATCAAGTGGTTAGGAAGAGGAGCAAGAAAATAAGATTAAAGCTGGAAAAATGCAAGATATTATACCTGTGAGAAACACTCCAAAGGGATATTTAGTGGGAGGAAAAAAGCAATAATGCAACAGGGCTGAGGCTGGGCAGAACATTAGATATACACTTGCAACAGGAAAAGACACAACAACAAAAGCCAAATGAGGTGGTATGCGTTCACAGGCCTTAGCTCACAACTGTGGAATTAGTAAACCTTTTCCATATGAATTGGCAGCAAAAAGACATTTAGGGGAAGGAGATGATCTGTGAAGTGTGTGAGCAGCTTTGCATAAGTATAACCAAGTCAGAGGTTGCTGACTCGTGCTGACTGGTAGGTTCTGCAGCATCTTGGCAGAAGGATTTCTAGCTACCTATGCCAGCCTTGCCTCAGATCCCCCCGCAAGCGCAAATGTAAAGGCTGTGCAGAAGGGACCGAGAAATTTGGGATTAAACTTTTGCACAATGCCCTCTCTACTTTACTGCAGAGTTTAACCCTCAGTAATCATAGGAGAGAAAATTACTGAACTGCATACGAATAATAAAGTCACAAATACTGTCTCTCTGTTCTGTGAACATAAGAGCTGCATGGGCTGTTACACCACTAATTTTAATTTGAGCATCTATATCAGGCTAGAACAATATCCTTAGGGGTAAACACTACCAAACCGCAGTATTTGGAAGTGGAATTTGAATATTATTTTTAATGCAACTTCTTGGGAAAGTATGGAGTAATACAATACCACTGTATTTTATATAGCATCTTATTATGTAAACCATAACACCTTCTGAAAGAAACATCACACAACAGAAGAAAATAATTGATAAAAAAATTCCAGGAAAAGGAGAAAAACAGTGCAAACCCACCTTTTAACGGGTGACACCAAACCTATTATCATGACTACCACAAATCTTTGCATAAAGTCTGTGCATTTAAGGAGCAAAATGTTTAGAATACCCACAACATTTTCTCCTCTTTAGGATTAGTGGCTCCTATTAAAAAAAAACCTACATGAAGGAAAAATAATTTTTCTCTACTCAAAGTTAAACTTTCACACTTTGTCTAAAATTTTCCACACATAAACTCCTGGTCATGTTTTACACCGTGTTAGATATTTAATAACTACTCACAATCAACCTGGGAGAATAACACCAATTTATCAGGGACTGGGCTCAGCTCTGAAAGATTATCAGAGAACACTATAAAAATACTGCTGTTTGTAAGAGACCGCTAGGAACAGTATGTTAAGCCCTGTAAAGCAGCCAGGGCAGTTTTATTAAGGTCAGATGGCATTTGAAGACAGAATCATGAAGAAACATATTGAAAAGGTTTTTATAGAATGGTCCTGTTGTGAAAACACCTTAGGGACTCAAGCACATGCATACATATGTTTCCTGTTTTTTTTTCCATGACTTCATGTACAGTCACCCAGTTTACCAGTCAAAAAGTTCTCTTTCCTGCCACTGCTGTCCTAATCCTTTACTATACCTGCGTCTTCTGAGCATGTGTCCCATACAGTGTGAAAATGAGGTAGGCTTTTATCAATCTCACTGAATATTAAAACAAACACCAAAACCAACAAAAAACCCAACAGATCAAAGAACAAAGACTTGAAATGTAGATTTTTTTTTTTTTGGTACAAATGTACGCATTAAGCCAAGGATGTAATTGAATTGCTGTCTCTTTGAAGACGGACACTGAACCCGGCAATCTGGTGTAGCCTCCGAGGAGCAAAGAGCGCAAAACCAGGGAGCCAAGTCTTAATGCAACAAGACCCGGGAGCGGGAAGGAGTGCAGAGCACTGCATCTCTACAGCCCTGCTCCTGAGCTCATTCCTCAGCAAATGGCTATTGATCCTGCAGCCAGAGAGAGCCGAGCAGGAGGCAAACAATCCTACTGCTGAAGTCTTGGGTCAGCCCTCCCCTTTTTTTAGGTACATTGATAAACACACTTTTAAAAACTGGTTTAAAAACATGCATGCAATGGAAAATGCGACGAATTCTATATGGTATTTTCATACCTAGAAGCTGTACTTCTGACTTAGCCAGGGTCCAGTGAGTTGCAATAACTGCGCCATTTATATTCACTCATATTTCTTATTGTTAGTTTAAGATATCAAGTAATTCCTTAAAATTTCTTTGGATATCTTAACAAGTTCTAGATTCCTAAGAATCACTGCAGTATGGAACTATTCCGGCTACCAGGCTAATTTTGTACTGATTCTCTGAATATTTGCAAATTTTCCAGTTTGCTTTTTGAAGTACAGTGAACAATACTGGAATGACATATCCAGCATTAATCACAGTATGGCTATCAATATGATAACAACTTCTCTGCAGTTCATATATCCCAAAGCGGCTTTACATCATGCTGGTAGCTCATGCAGAGCTGGCCGTTTATACTAATGTCCCCTCCACCTTTTCTGGTTCCAAGAGAGTCACAGGTTTCCAGGACTAAGTCCTATTTTAAGATTGGATCTTTTGTTCCTAGAAGCAGGACTTGAAATTCAGCTGTGTTTCACTGAGCTCATTTTCCCAAGCAAGTCAACCTGGCATATCTTATCAGTCCTTGTCATTATATTCTACTTAAATTTTACTTTTTAATCATTTGCTAATGTTACCAGCAATGATTTTATATTGCTTTGCCTACCACCACCAAGGGTATGTAGACAGAGAATATATCCCAGAAGGACCCGCTAGAAATCTCCTGTCGGACAATGATTTCAATTTACTGTTGCATTTTACATTCTGCTGGTAGCTAGCCTTAATTTGTATAATACTTGTTGTAAGTATTGTATATATTGTATTATACCAAAATATTATGGGAGACTAAGCCAGGTTTTTTTAGAAGTATTTGTTATTTTAACACACTTTCTTTATCAATCCAATTTGTGAATTCGTCAAAAATTTTTGACAGCTCTATTTTCATTGAAACCTTGCTGAATTACATTAATCATTCTGTTATGGTTTTTTTCCTTTTTGTTTTGATTTTAAGCTGGATTGCCCAGATCAAAATTTCCCAGGTCATGCTATTTATCTTTTGGCAGTTATCTGGAAATGAAAAACAAATAAAAGAAACTAAATGCACCAGACAGGGAAAGATATTGGATTAAGACAAGATATATTGATTTATTTTGAGGAGATCTTTGAAACTATTGTTATAATAAGATGTTCAATTTCATTCACTGGTATAGACCTTACTATACCTGTTTAGTACCATAGCATTTTAGATAGAAGCAAAACCAAGGTTTATATTTCCATTTAGGCTTTTTGTTGCTACTGGAAAGAATTTAATATGTGTACATATATTATTTAAGAAGAGTACATATATTATTTAAGTAGATTTACAACATAGCATATATTTAACATTCCTGTTCTTTAAATACATGTATTATATTGGAAGATGGAGATTGACAGATGACAATCTTTACACATGTTTTGTTCATGTTACTTTTCACAGGACTTAGAACTCAAAAATAGTGCACAAAACAGCATTCAAAATGTTTTTATTTTCATTAAATAATACTATTTTTAGTGCTGAGAAGAGAGAAGAAAGAAACTGCTTGGAGCATTTTTTTCTCATCTTTAAAGACATCAGATCTAGGAAATATCATTTGTGATTAATAAGTCTAAAGCATCAGGAAATTTGTTTATGCTTCATTACCTAAGCAGGACTGTCATCCTTGACTCCCTCTGGTTCTGTGCAGTCATAAATCCCTCAAGAATGTCATAACTCTGAACTGTGAGCATTTGATGATTTCATAGGAAACGGTCATAAGTACAGGGTGATTTATACCAGCACTGTTGTGAGCATCCAGCTGATTGAATAACAGTAAATATGTTCTGTCATAGAATTATTATAAAGGAAAGTTTATACATACTGAACAGAACAGACGAAGAAGATAACTTTTAAATGGTACTATTGCAAGTGAAAGAAAAAAGTTATTCAGCAGG
>NW_010546762.1:8919-10975 GCF_000687285.1 Phaethon lepturus
TAGAATAGAAATTAGCATTTTTTCATTTCCTCCCAAGAAACGCTAAAAACAAAGCTTGTACAAATATAAAGTTGGTTGTCAGTATTGACATTATGCTACACGTTATTATAATGCAAGAAAATCTATTACCACTTCTTTGAGTTAGTCACTGAATTTTCTTACTCCTTTAAAATATAATTAAGGGAGAAAATCTAAGAATCTTGGGAAAAAAGGCAAACTGGAGCAAACGGGAGCTTTCTCCATTGCCTTCAATACACTCCAGAAGCAAACTGACTTGGCTGGCCTTCATATTGAGCTTGACTTTTTTTTGGTCCATCATTTCCAGTCACATCTCAGATCTCCATAGATTGAAAGATCCCAGGTAGGAGTGTTTGCACTGAAGTTACAAGACATACATTTTCCTTTGGTGCGGGCGCTCGGGGAGCTCTGCTTCGTGCAGGATCTAAGGCAGGCATTGCTACCTAACATTTGGTTTGAGCACACAAACACAGCTACACTTGTGCAGAGACCTTCTTTGTCAGTGGTTCTAGTATGATGTAGAGAATTTAAAGTTAGTTTTTAGCCAGGTAGGTGCACTGCCAACCTCAGTCTTTCCGCAGCCCAAAAAACTGAATATGAGTCACTTGATCCTGCGTCTTTCCTATGATGGCAATTTAGCACAGCTCGTATTGGCACTTCTCTGAGCCCAGTGGCAAATGTAGTGGCAAAGCTACATGAGACCCACTGCAGGCACTTTGAGCAAGGGATAAAAATGAGGTTTTACTAAGTAATGTATATAATAATAAAGTACCGTTGAAACAATCTCTTATCTGGGTTCAGCTGCTGCTATCGTTTATAATCTATATATACCTTTGCATTGCACATCTGCTTGGTTTTTTGATATTACTTGGCATTTTGTTAATAATACTTGGCATTTCTATAGCATTTTTCATGTTTAAAGTGTTAATTATTTTAATTTTTTTCTGAGGAATTACTGAAGCTATCTGTTTAGTAGACAGTTATAGATGTCTTAAAAAGAAAGGCAGTTGTCTGAGTTTGCTCTGAAAGAGAAGTTGTCTTAAAGAGAAAGTTCCTGTCCTCTGAAAAAAACCCACTAGAAATAGTTTTTGATTTGGGGGATGAAAGTCCCCTAAAAAATAGTGGTTTTGATGATTTGGGGGATGAAAGTCTCTTACCAAAAAAATAGAAAGTTAATTTAATTAACAGGATGACACATTTTCCAACATTCATTTAAATTATTCCACCGAGCCAAAAACAATTAATCCAGAATCCTAACTGTGACTCCTAACATTCTTCCTTTAGCACTGTTGATATTTTGTGTAAAGAAGAACTTGTGATTATGATCTTGATTTTGGTGCCTGATAAATGTATCCATAAACAAATGTGGAGGCAGCTCACTTCATTAGGTGCTCTTCAAAAACTGTAACAATCACAATTTCTGCAAAACAAACCAAAACTCTGCTGTACAGCAGCATAACACTTGGCAATTTATGCTACGCTACCATATCTATATTTGATTTTTTTAGTGCAATACCTTTCCATCTTTACACTGGCAGAGATATTAATGTGTTGTTGGAACCAGGTTTTGTGTCTGATGATTGGTATGCATCTTTTTGCCAACCATGAGGCTAGTACTGATCTTTTTTCTTCTAAGTGTACATGCAATTACACCTATAATTTCTTTAGAATGTGCCTTATTCTTTGCTCCTCTCCTGCTGTTTTTCCTGTTCATGTCTCATGTCACCAGAAAAAAACCTGCAAGAACAAAGTGTCACTCTTACAGTGATAGACAAAGGAACCTCCGGATTGCAGTGTAAAACTAAGTATTCTGAGTAAAAAAATTCTTTGTTTTATTGCTGGAGAGGTGTTTTGGCAGAGATTGCAGAGGCAGGTAAATTTGGAGAGGTACTAATGCCAAATAAAGAAATTATATCGCCAACAATATAAATTCTCATGTTTTGTGGATTCATAAGCAAAAGTTCTCAGAGGTTTGAGACAGAAATGTCTCTCCAGGACTTCACTGGAGTCTTATCCAGGACCTCCTGGGGTCAGCAGG